>NW_028230453.1:1711712-1886402 GCF_043228905.1 Azolla caroliniana
AAAAATTTCAATGGCGACATGTTTGTGAATATTAGAAAGGTTATGGTTAACATTTTGTAGCTTATTCTCTCGATGTTGTTTAAGCTCTAAGATATACCTACCTAGCGTCTTCATATTTATCTAATAGTTGGGAGAAGGTCCTAGTATGTCTTGGTATTTTTCCCTTATCTTGACATAAGGTGGACACTTGCATGTAGAGTGATATAATCTACATATCCTTTCCTCTCTAGGGATTCCATTACCACAACCATTCTCAATCTCAAGTTTACAAACATAATTGGTTACATGTTGCATCAAGTTTGACACATCACTTCACAAATTGTATGTGCTCGACCAAAGACCATGGAAGTCAATAATGGATTGATTCCTCCTTATATGTTGCTTTGTCACAATACATAGTGAGGTCATCGGGAGTGGGAGAACACCTAATCTAACAACTAATCAAAAGTGGAGATCCATATTGGAGAGACTTTCGATTGATAATAAGCTCATAAGTTGCTAACACCTTATCTATTAAGTTTCAAAGGTATGGTTCAAACAAAACATGGTGGCCATAGACACCTCAAACACCCCAAACAACATTTGTTCACCGTTTGTCATCCACTACAAAGATTAAGACATGTAAGAAAATTTCCCAAGTGAATAGTGAATACACAGGCGTCTACATCATCAAATTCCATGACAATTGACCAGAATAGTTGCATGCTTACATTTTATTTTCAGCAGCCATAAGCATATTACTCCAAATTTACAAATTTCCACTCGAGGATTACAAAAAACACCAAAACATGTTAAAGAAGAAATACATCGCATAAATCATAGGAGGCTCAATTACTCTAGCATTGCTAAATATAAAGGTAAAATTTACAGGCAGTTAAGCAGCAACCCCTTGTTACATAGAAACGGGTAGAAAAAGTACCCAACACTATTAGACTGAATTTAGGGAGATGACACTAGTAGCAGCTACTCAGATGGGATTTTGTTCATAATGCATGAGCCACTGGAACTACTACTAGCCTAAATAAAAGAATTAACCATCAAGATGTACAAGCAGTCAAGTAAAAATTTGTTTTAGAAGTTGGATCTAGCCTTTGAAAAGCACACTCAAACTAACAATTGATGCCACATTGAGCGAGATTCGGACCCGTAACCCTAATCAGAAATGGATCTATCTTGACCCATAACAACGAGAAAATGGATGCCAGTAAGACGGACCATACAATAACAATGGTTGGTGTCCTGTTCTGCCTCCCCATGAGGCCCTTTAGAAAAGGATATAAGTGAACAATCACCCAAAATGCAAAGAATAGCTTCCCGAACAAAGGTCCCCAAGAAGAGTAGCCATTAGTAACCGCATCCGAGATCCCAGCAACAACTGCCACCAAATTGATAACCAGTAATGTTGTCGGTGGAACAAGCAAAGATGTCCATTTGAATAGATAAAGCTCAGCAAATTGGTCTTGATCATCTGATCCTTTTGAAGTGACTGTAAAGTTTGTGTCGATGCCTCCTAAGACCTTCAAGACACCTTGGATAACAGCAAAAAGATGGGCTGAGACACCGCCAATGACCCAAAATTGTTCATTTCTCCACCATTCTTCAATTCCCACCCCACTCCATCGCATTTCAAGGATGCCCGTTGCAATGATAGACACGAAAAGGCCAATAAACCAAATACTTGCAAAGTTGCTAATCTGCACTCCAATATGGAAACAGAAACATGAGAAGATATCAAAAATAATTTCTTAGTATTATGATGATATATCAAAACTGCCCTTCCTAGCTTCTAAAATATCAGAATCTCTCAGGTCAACGAAAACTGGGATTTTGGCATTCCTTGAGAGGAATTTTACTATTTCTAGAGAGCGAGGAAATATTTACTACTAACAACATCAGGAATCATCCATACAATATATTCATTATAACTCCATAATGTTATAATAATTCATCTAATCCTTCCAGGGAACTCAAATATCAGCTATGCCATGATTCCCTCGCACAAGTCACGTGAGAAATTTTGAAATCTCCGTTTCCATGACCCAAAGGCTAGTTGAGTATATTTTAGGAACTAGTAAGGAACTCTCTCAATGTTTTATAGTATTACAGTATTTGTAATATTTTCTCTATAGCTTTATTTATTTAAATACAAAATTGCAGGACAAATTTTCAAACTCTCATTACCGAAGGGATGATGAATTTTCCCGTCAATAGACAAATGGCCGGCAACGTGCAGTACACCAGGAGGGGAATTGAGGTGAGGGGGTAGACAATACTGTTAACATATGCAAACCTCTCCAGGAACTTCAAGCCACCACCATAACCATACCACAGCGGGCAATGCCGGCTCAGAAATATCTCAACTGAACCTAAAGCCCATCGAAGCACTTGATTAAGACGATCAGAAAGATTGATTGGAGCAGACCCTTTGAAAGCAGGCCGACAGGGCATACAATACACCGACCTCCATCCACGAGTATGCATTTTAAATCCTGTCAGAATATCTTCAGTGACTGACCCATAAATCCATCCAATCTGCAGAAACTCATAACAATAAGTTTGTGTATATAATGGTTTTCACCATGTAAGATGGTTATGTAGTTTCACAACTTGTAACATAAGAACAAAGCCTTCTACTAATCACCTCTCGACCCCAATCAGTCTTGTCTTCGTATCCACAACTAATGACATGAATGGCTTCCTTCAGGAGTCCTGCCGGACTTGAGGAAGGTGGAACCCCTCCCTCCTCCAATAATGTCGATGCAAGAAAAACCGGAGATTGCCCGAATCGTTTCTCGAAGTTCTTCTTTGACATGAGAAGTGACTTGTCGTCATCATAGCCTAACAACAAGAATATCAATTAACAGAACGTTGCCAATAGTAAATACAGCCTTCAATTGATGGAACATAACCACTTCATGATTTACCTTCCAATCCCTCCTCAATATCCTCCAAGTTGAACGTGGGTACATTCGAATCTGATCTACCAGGTGGTTTCTTTTTTTCAACATTGTTAGCCTTTGTAGACTTCACTTTGTCACGGCGAGATCCACCACACCATCCACGCAAGCAATCATATGCCACTGACTTTTTTTTTAGTTGAGCAGGAGGATCATATCCATACAAAGCTTGCCTTCTGAAGACACAACCAGTACCAACATACATAGGACCTTGGATCCCATCTAAACCCTTCATGTTGATCTGAAAAGAATGGAGAATTAAGAAACAGGATAGATGCAGCTAAAAGGTATAATCATTTAGAAAACTTAAAAAAACTTAGTGTTGGATGACTCACATCAAAAAACACCGTGTTGCGATTGGCATATCGATCATTAAGATCAATACCATCAAATCTCTGAGGAAACTGAACATAACAGACTTTGCGACCTACTGTAGGATCCATCATGAAGCACATGGCTTCCCTCAGAGCCTTACTATTGTTAATGTAGTGATCACAGTCCAAGTTGAGGAAGTAGGGAGCATTTGTAAGAACTGCAGAAACTCTTACCTGCAGTAATAATCACACGCAACTTCAACCATATATAACTTGTTATCGACAAATTAAACCATTATCAATGGACACCAAAGATGCTTCCCTCACTTCAGATAAGTCACCATCTTAGATCGGCCCTTGTTGAAGTTCTTCATAGGGCCAAAACGTCCGTCTAAGCTCAAAATATTATGTGCTTCGTTAACGAGAAAATGTATTACCTAAGTCATGTTCACTAATCTAGTTATTTTGGTTTGAAGTTCTCATAGCTCAGACTATCTTTTAAGATGCAAGTTCTGATTCAGTCTCATAGGCCATTTTGACCTCTTAAAATATGCTAGCATATTTTTCTTACCTCACTTTAATATACTCTCTGAAGTACTGAAGAACGTACCAAGGCATTCATGGCACCAGCCTTTTTATGATGACTAAATCCAGGTCTTTTCTCTCGAGAGACATATACAAGACGAGGTAGCTCGTTGCCTTCTGAATCAAGACCTCCACTATGACCCAAAAATACCTGTACCCATTCATTTGTTCATATAAGATGTTGAATAAATGACTCAACTTTCCTATACCGATATTTGAGCCACTAGTCATCAGTTTACCTGTATCATTCCAGGATGGTCCCTTGTGTTGTTACCAGGCCATGGAGTTCCATCCTCCATTATCCAGCCTTCATCAGGTACCTTCTGAGCTTTAGCAGACAAAGCATTTACTCGCACTTTGAACTCTTCATACTCCCTCTGAAGCAAGTGGTTAACTTAAGACAAGTCCGACGCAAGAAATGTAATGTGTAAGAAAGTCAAAGGTGCAGCAAGGGATGAGAAATATACCTTCATAGCTCTCCGCTCTTTCACGAAGGAAATCTGTACCTTGTCCTTCAAAGGATCAATTTTCTGTGCGAAGTAAACTTCTGGTGCCCGTGGCTCAATGTTGAAATTCTTGCAAAACGGAACCCACTTTCGAGCAAATTCTGATGTCTCTGACAAAACTTCAAACGTAAGCATTGCCGCACCATCATCTGACAAATAACAGGAAATCTTGTCCACTGGATAGTCAACGGCAAGAATGGAGAGGATCGTGTTGGCTGTAACTAGGGGAGGCTCTTTCGAAGGATCCACAGTACTCACAAACACATCTATAGCTGCCAGCTGAGATGGCTCTCCGTCTCTCTCATATCTGTCCAGTTTTAATATATTTAGAAACTTTTCTTCCCTCCCAATCACCCTTTCAAACTAGGGTTTAGATACTACGAGCACATAAAAAGTCATCTTACCTCAAGGAAAGCCGGTCTAAGTAAGTTTCTCTATTGATTGGAAACCACTTCGGAAATTGATCCAATATCCAGGAGAAGGCAAACCAGATCTCACACACGATAGAAGTAAGCCACAGTCCATATGCATTTGATACTGGATTCAAAATCCGGTATCTGAAGAAGAATGCCAGTATAACAAGTCTAAGAACAATGACCATCCTGTATGGGTTTATCTTGCTAGATGCGATGTTCACCTTTCTCGAAAGAGGTTGTCTTGCCTCGTCCATCCTGGTAGAAGCAGCATATACAAATGAGTTTAAGAAGAGGTTTCCCTCAACTTACCTGTGCCACACCTCCACTATCTTCAAAAATGAAAATAGATAAAACAGAAATGTAGAAGTAAGAAGCTTCATATGTACATGGATGTATCGGCCCCATCCACTCCGTTATCATCTACACTACCAGCTTTGCTCCCAGTACTAGGAGCAACACCATCAGTTGTAGTCATTTGTAACTTCTCTTGCCTAGATTTCCAGTTATCAACTCTGTCTTTCCAAGCAACACTCCCATAACCATAAGCACTTGAAAGATCGCCAGATTTGCTAACACCTGAAGATACATTATCATGATACAATTCAGATCAAAGAAAATATGCAACAAACCTTCAGAAAAGGACTCAGATTCTCATCATTTACCAGGTGTCCCTGGATCCGAGTAAGGAAACGGATAAATCCTGTGGCTTCCATTGACACTATTGGATCCACCAAGGATGCTGTTATCCGGAGACATAGGTTGTGAATCAATGCGTGCCTGCAATTTTAGAGAACATAAGAATCCCAGATCATAAATTTCTGTCATAAACCCTCGCTTTATACCTGAGGACCACTTGTAAACAAAGGTGTTTGGGGCTCAATTGTTTGCACCAACCGAGGCATGTCACGGTCATCTCCTCTGCCATAGCTCATATGACCATGGAGCATTGCCTCAGCAATTTGCTGTTTCTCATGGCTATCATAGTCTACGTCATACTCATCGTCCAGATCCTCAGCATCACCATAATCTTCATCTCCATGGACTTGAGGACTACCTGTCCACATGAAATGAGCATTTGATTTGTGAAATAAATGCAACAAATGAGCTTCAGCATAAGCAGCAAATCAGCCAAATCCAAGCTCGATGTGCTCCATTACAATCCATGACAGAACAAACTCTTGATTTTATTAGTGGAATCCCCCTTCAACGCAAACAACAAATCAGAGACACAAACAATCTCAGCAAAAGCAGCAAACCAGCAATGCAAATTGAAAATGGTTCCATGACGAAGCAAACACTTGGTTTTTTAATAGAATCTGTGTTTGAGCTTCAAGGAAAGCAACAAATCAGCCAAAACCAAAACAGAGGGTTTACATCACAAATAAAAACGAATAAACACTTGTTTTTTTAATAGAACCCGTGATTGAATTTCCATGGAAGGCCAAAACTCAGCCTATCCAAGCTCAAAGGGGTTATATAATAATCCATCATAGAAAAAAACACTTTATTTGGGAGCAACATAGAAGCGTAACTAAAGCTGAAGTGGATCATACAGTATCCATTTTTTAAACAGGACTAACCCAGGAAGAAAAAACAGTTTATTTGTGAATAGAAGCCACAATTAAGCTTGAATGAAGACATAAAAACGAGCTAAACCCATGCTTTAACAGAAGACATTTTGCTTGAAGAGAACAAAAATTCTATAGCCAATGACAGGGAAGCAAAACACAGAAAAATGAATTAACATTTCAAAGCAGTAAAAATGTCCCAATGAACCTCATCAACAGGATACAACTGAAATTGTCACCTAAGCTATGCCAACAATAAAGTTATAATTGAAAATCTTGTCTGATCTATGAGAGCACTGCGGTTTAAACTGAAATTAGAGCCTAATGTGTAAGAACAACGATGGTATAAAACAATGAGGTTACAAAAATCAATGTCTAACCTGTGAGACCCAACAATGCAACTATAACTGAAATTGTATTCTAATTTATGAAACGTAAACAATGAATCACAAATGACATCTTTATCTAAACTATGAGACCCGACCAATGTCATTAAAACTGAAATGGTTGTCTATCTATGACACCGAAACAATGAATTGACAACTGCAATGGTTGTCTAAACTATAAGTGGAACTGTTTGTCTAGCCTGTGAGAACAATGAGATTACAACTGAAACTGTTGTCCAATCTATGAGAACAATGAGCAAAAAAAGAGAATAACTTTAAAGAGAGCGAGAAGAGACACAGGAAACAGAAAACAAAGACAATTCACCTTTGTGACGGATGTATCTGTTCTTGCAGTGTGGGCAAGCTTGGTTTCCATCTTTTCGTTCATATTCATAGCAGGGGCGACAAACAGGGAAGCTACAATGCACACAAGCAACAAATGGCTCAGCACAAGAAGGAGAAGAAGAACCCACGTCGTCTCCACAAATCTGGCACGTGCGCCTTGAGGAAACAGGAAAAGACGCCATTGTTTCTTCAGCAGGGAGACGGTAGAGAGAGAGTGTGTGTGTGAGCGACGGGGATGATAATGCAGGTGGAGTTAGTGACGATAGTAATGCTTCTCCATTCTTGTTCCCCGCAGGTCCCCCTGTTCTGAGACTCGAAGAATTGGGAAATTAGGGTTTGCGAGGAGCTCTGTTACTGACTGACGGGGTGAAGAAGAAATGGCGGAAACGGGAAGAAACGACAAAAATACAAAAGGATAGAGACAGGGACAGAGAGAGAGAGAGATGATGTCGGTTCTAGAGAGTGGATGTGGGTTCTAGAGAGAGGATGTGAAGGAGAAAGAAAGAAGGTAGGGGTGGTAGATGTGGGGCATATACACAGAGACAAGAAAAGTACAAAGACAAAAAGGAAGGAAAAGACGAAGAAGAAGATAGTGAAGCGTGTGCGAGGAGCATCCCGAACGGGACCACTGTGGCCTATGAGACCAACACGATGTGTACACCTTATCACCTGTTCACTTGTATGGGAGAAATGATGACCACCGTAAAGAGAGACAGAGACAAAGAATGTGCGCGAGATATAGACAAAGACATGACCAAATACGGAGAGAGAGAGAGAGAGAGTGAAAGACAAAGATTGGACCAAACACGGAGAGAGAGAGAGAGAGAAAGATAAAGATAGGACCAAATACAAAGAGAGAGGGAGGGAGGGAGATGATGGAGGATGTTGGTTCTCACGTTTCCTTCGATCTCGCTACTGATGGCTTTGTATAGCGATAATACGCAATGACCACCTTCATTGCTTTCTCACGAACGGTTTCATTACAACATTCTGCCAAGTTAGAATGCTTGTCAACAACATCATTTTTGTGCCACCCTCGTAAGGATCTTTGGATGGCGACCATAAAAGCCTTGTTTTGAAAAAGACAAGGATGTATGGCTCTAAAGAGGGAGAATGTCTTGAGGGAACCACAAAGAGAATGAGAAGAGAAAGGATGTATCGCGGATGTGGGTATATGTATAAATAGATGCATCCACATGAGAGGGCTTTTGTGATCTATGAGATGGGGTCAAGCCCATGGCAAGGATCAAATTTGGGATGTCTGAAATCTATGACTTTGACACTACAATGGTTATGGAGTAAATATGAATGAGACAGTTTCCTCCCGCAAACAAACGAATCGAGGACAACATGTGGACCTAGAGAGAGAATGTGTGGAGGTGAGTTTGTTGATCCCAACATATCGTCGAGTAATCAAAAGCAAAATCCATCTTGTACCACATTGATTTCTTCATCAACACTCGTTCCTTTTCACATAACCTTGCATATATTTATAGTCATGCTTGCAATATAATCTTGCATATGTTTTGTGAAGCGAAATCTCCACGTTTTTTTTATTCCTATCATGCAAAGTTCTTAGAGGCCTTTCATGTGTCCATTTCTTTGGCACATGTTATCGATAATTTCTCTATTGCAACACACCTATAGTTAGATTTACACTTGTTACATTTATCAACACAGCCTCTTTGTGTGTGTGCACGCATATATAACCTAGTATTTTGTCGCCTTTTCATCTCACCACAAAGACAAATTAGCATGTAAGGAATAAGATCGAAACCCCTTTACTACAATTGTGTTTGCGTCCTTGATTTTCTCAATTATGAGTACGCATTCGGTATGAAACTAATGTGGATAATATTTAGATAAAATGTCATAAAAAGAGATTCTTGCAATGTTTCTTTTGGACCATAGTAAAAAGTGACCATTTTTCTTGTGTGTTGTCTATTGAATTATGAGTAAATTTTCACATCACATTTATCAATTGTAAGCAAGTATGTAGATTTGAGTATGATTCTCCCTCTACATAGAAGAACCAATTAATCCAAAACATAAGTACACTAAGATATTTTATAACTAGAATGACATTAAAAATGAAGACTACATTTAAAACTTAAACTTAATAGTATTTAGGTTTAACATCTCAGTATTTTTTTGGTAAAACCACACAATTATATTAATTGTATGTAAAATCCACTTAATTACACCACTTCTTAGTCTCCTCTACCTATCATATGCCTATGTAGGGAGAGGGATGTTTTGTAATGTTATTAAAAAACCTGAATATGCATAAGAGGAAATGATTCCCACATGCTCTAACATCCAAAAGTTCTACATGAGAATACCTTTAAGCTTCTTTATATAGGCTTTCACCCCATGTCTATTAGCAAACATGAAAGCATTACGCATATTCCAATTGTGTTGTAGACCCCAATAACGTAAAAATTGGAACAATATATCCATCTCATCATTTGAACCATTTTGAACATATTGAGAAAAAACGCATTTTTGAGGTCTCAAACAACAACGGGTTAAAACTTGCCAAATGTTTGATAAGTACTTCCAAAGTGTACACGCTATAGGACATTTAATGAACCTATGTGTATTATCTTCCAATGGAACGGTGCAAAAGAAACAAGTGTCGGACCCTAGTCCTCGTCTCTTTAAGGCCGAACCTAATGGGAGCCCACCAATCACAACTCTCCATATGAATACCTTTGCATGAAATGGTAGATGGGAATGCCAACTACATTGTAATATTTTCCACCACATTGCATCTGACTTACATACATTCCACAACTTCACTAGTTTAGGAGATAGCCAAGATAATGATGCCATTGCATGATGATTCAATATATTTGTAGTGACCTGTAACAAGCATGTACCATCTTCTAACCACCAATCCACCCAAGGTGCAAAATTTGTTTTCAATGGCAAAGATCCTTGCAACAATGGTATATCTTGTAATTTCTTGCAAATAAATCCATAATTTGGGGGAATACATAACCATCACTTGGCATCTTCAAAAACCGACAACCTTTGAGTTTCATTATCAACCACATCTTCCAAATGTACAATCCTCAATCGAGATAAACAATTGAATTGAGACCTCAACTTCTCTTTCCCATGGCCAAACAACACTCGAGAAGAAACAAGCAATTCATTTTGTAATGAATTACAATATTCTCGATCACTTGATGGTCCCCATTCAAAAATAGATAATGCATCTTGCCACAATCTTACCAAATGTTGTCCACATACAGGATGTCGAATCTTTAGAGGAACACTTCCATTGAGTAATGACCACCAGGATGCTTGAATCTTTGTTTTCCCGTGCACCAATCCTTCATGCTTGATAAAATATTGCATCATAAATATCCATGGTTGATCTTGTTGACATATACATTGTAATAATGCAAATCTACGAGCCATCAAATGCCTTTCCAAATCCAATACTGTTGCACCACCTAACCTTTTAGGAGTAGCCAAATGGTCCAATGAAATCCATGTAACTCCCATCATTTCTTCCTTCCACCACAACATGAACCAAATAGGTTGTAAAATGTTTTGTAATGCCTTCTTAGTCTAAGGTAGTAAAGGCAAAAAACATAATAACATGGGTATCAAGATACATTACACCACTTCGAGTCGTACATGAAAGGGCCATAATTGAGACTTCCAATACATAAATTTGTCCTTCAATTTACTACCATTCCGATAAATCAATTGAACATTTGTAACATCAACACCCAATGAATAACCCAAATGTTGATAAATTCATCCTCGTGTAATCACTGACCCTCACCATCCCAAACATTCCAAATCACTATCCGTATAGGAAATAAGGCAAGACTTCCTCCAATTTATATACAACCTTGAAGCCAAGGCAAATTGATCCCAAACTTGCATACTCCTTTCAAGATTTAACATCTCTCTCTCTCTCTCTCTCTCTCTCTCTCTCTCTCTCTCTTTCCATAATTGTATACTTATTTAAAAAAACCAACTTGATACCAAAAACCATACTATCCTTACAAATTTACAATGGTAGTGATCTTATGGCTCTCTCCCTCTCTCTCTCTCTCTCTCTCTCTCTCTCTCTCTCTCTACCTTGTTAATTTGAGCTTTATACAAATGGTAAGTTGTATTTTTGGGGATTTATAATGTAATGAATATATTGCGGCCATTAAAAAACCAAGGAAGCAATTGTGCCCCTATGCATACCATTCCTCATACTCGTTGAGGTAGTCATTATGAATCATTTCTAAATCATTATTACTTCATCCATGATCTTCCTAGTAGTCTATTTAAGGAAATATATCCCCTTGTGTCGTATGGGTGACTCAGGTTTGCTTCTCGAATCTCGACAATGTCATTCTTTGTCATGGTGTTTAAAGTCAATTTTAGTCATTATAGGAATAAAAGCAATGCCTTGTGCCCTAAACAACATTTGATCTACATTATCTCTCGCTCCCATCTTCATTCTCTAATAACACTCAACTTTATTTATATTGTTTCTCCTTCAGTAAGAGCACGCGTATCTAAATAAAAAGACAAGAATGAACCTTGATTTGTTCAATATTTAATGCATTATAAACCTCTCCATTGTTATTATTTCATTTCTCAAAGGGGGTGGGGTGATCTGTAATTATATTCAAACGTATGGCCATTATCATAATGAGCATTATGTTGTTTAATCTAATGAGATTAAAGAACGTTATTCAAGGGAAAATGTCACATGTGACAATGACACTGCATCTACATGATACTAATTGTGTCAACTCATAGATAGTGTCAGAGTTCTACATGATTGTGCTCAAAACAACGATTGGAGTTTGACTAGTATAATGTGTAAATATATGTTGTCTTCACATGACTCTAAAATTGTTGATTATGTGTTGTTTGATAAAACCCTTTGTCTTTACACATAAAAGGAATCGTATGGTTAGAAAATCAAATCTTGCAATTCATGTGAGATGATAGGTCTTAAATTCATATGAGCATCTTTTAGCTCAACTTGTGAAATAGCACATCGTGATTCACTTCAAACAAGAGTGATGAATGTTTGATCTAACATCAATCAAGCATTTCCATGAGTATGTTTTTTCCTTTTAACATAAGAGATGCAAGTGGCAACATCTATACTAAGAAATACCAATATGATAGAAGTTGTATTCATGTGTAGCTTGGCATATGTGAACATGTGAAATGGTGATGTGATGTCATGGTAAGACATGATAATCGGATTCGGCACCAAAATAGTGACGACTCAAGAATATCGTACATATTCATGGATCTCATATACATAGAAAGAAACAATGGTGGAAAACTTGATCCATTCTATTATTAGTGCAATTGTATGATATATATAACCCAACGAAGTGGCATTGACTCTTAATGAGTTTGCTCTCAAGGTTTTGGATGGCACATAAATACTCAATGCACATGTAGCACTTGTTGCACAACGTATGAAGGATGCTAGACCATAACAAATGAGGTTTTAAGTATGTTTCGATTAATGAAATTTGAGGCGTTGATGGCAAATAATTGGAAGGTGTTTTTGGCCTAATATATATGCTTGTCAATGAAGTGCATGTTTAGGGCATTTTGGTGCAAAACCCACTGGAAGACAATATCTACATACATGCCTTGCATGGTGTGTGTGAAATGAAATGTTCGCCATTGGGGTATGAGATATAGGATGTAAGTATAGTACAAGGAAATGGAATTTGAGTATCCAAAATCTATTCGATGCGAAGTCAATCATGGGACATTTGAAAATTGGTCATTGGATATCCTGCCTCATCTATCGACAACTTACTTGCACACAATATATTGTACCTGACATTGTCGAGAGATGAACAAGTAACTAGAATCCAAGGCAACCATTGAAGAAGTTAGGGCATTTGCATTTGCACATGTTTGTTGCAAGTTTGGCGTGCCTTCGGTTCCTACATAAAAAGGAAGCCTATGAAATTAAATAAATTATATCCAAGTATGTAAGTCGTGACTCGTAGATTTAACATGTGTTTGGATGTTTTGCAACAAGGAATTTTCATTGATTTTCAACTCCCATAATCGTGACAAGTTAGTGCAAACATGCACTAAACTTCTTCAAAATGTGTTTTAAATGAGTTGAAAGACAACCTCCTAAGGTTTGGGACACAATCTAGAAAGATTTTTTTATGATCTCACACTAGTTTTTATTGAACTAGTTTTCACAAATTTCCTGGGTGAAGGTTTGGGAAGCACTTTTGGCTTTTTGGATAGATTCCGTGCATCCTATCCAACAATACTTATTTTCTCCAATGGACAAGATTTTGGCCACTGTGGACCATCCAAATGGCCCACAATAGCAAGGTCTTTGATGAAACCAATTCCATGAAGTTAGGTTTATTAAGCAATCTATGTTTGATTGTTTGCAAATTCGAGACATCACACTACAAATTTACACTCTTTACTTTGAGTGCTTCTATGCTCTTTAGTGTTTAATCGACACTTGCATATTTCTGTTTATTCTTTATGGGTTTTCATCTCACTTCGAGATTTCTCACTACTAATAAAAGTGTTACTCGAAAAAACTCCTTTAACTAGAATTGTGTGGCGATTTAAATATTGGTGTAGAAAACACGACTTCCAACATCGTAAAACCTAACATTACAATGATCATAATGGCAATAGTATAATAATGCCCATGTGATATAAAGAGTTGCAATCAAGCGATGACAGATAACGATGTGTCGATTGTTTGGGTATCTCAGAAATGCTAGTTAAATATATTTATATAACAACACGTAGTTTCGGAAACATGGTAAATGTTGTAACGAAGAGGTTAACAAAAATTATATAAACATACAACCTTGAGATAACAACCCAAACTACTTACATCTAGGATAGGTGACCGTCAAAGCTTTCCTTGTGGTTCATGATCACCTTCCCACCTCTTTCATGATTCTCTTTATCCATTATGTATAGTGGCATGTCCATGCAATGGCAACTCTGTCAACTCTCAATAGCTAAGCAATGTGGGACTTGGTTCAAGGCTAGTCGATCCCCTTCGCACGAATCATCGTTGTCAGTTCATTTCCTTATTTTCATGCTTTGCACCCAAATCATCATGGTGTGACCAATCATCAATGTCCAACCAACATCCTAGAAAACACGGTTATCGGTGATGCATGTAACTAGGCTAAGTGAGAATGTGAGTGAACGAGAATAATTTATCTTCAATAATCAGTGAACCCTATCATTGGTTTTACTTTACTTAAGCAACATATGAACTTAGTTAATTACGACCATATAAATGAAATCCTGTCATATGAAATTTAAATAAAAATGGGAAAGTCAAGAAGAAGAAAAAATAAAAAAAATACAGATAAATGATTCATGAACAATATATTATATATATGATATGCTAAAACAAGTATAAATATACAGAATATAAAATACAAGTATAAATACTAGCAAAATTTGAGTATAAGTTCAACGTATAAAATACGATTATTATATACATATGCACATAAAAATACGGTATAAATCAACGCGTATACACAATCATCGTTCTTCTCCCTCTCTGTCTGTCTGTCTGTCTGTCTTCTCTCTCTGAGAGCACACAGGGAGAGAGAGAAGGAGGCAATTTACGTCATTATGCGCAGATCGTCGACGCGAAAGCCTGCAGCCGCAGTCCCAAACGGTACGTATTCTCTCCTTGGTTGTAGACCTCTAATCTCACAGCAACGTCCTGTGTGTTGTGTTGTTTCCCCTCAAACCTAGTTTCTTACGCAGTGCAAACTATTCTCAGTTTCGTTTTTTCTTAACCCTTGTTTCTTCGATTTATGAACTGTGGTTGTTCTTTTTATTTTGCTACTTCTTCAAATTGTCGAGTTAATGTGTCATATGTTGAGAGATTTATTCCTAATCGCGTTGTAGCTGGATCAAAAGCTGCAGCAAAAGAGCTTGAGCGAATCGACCTTGCCTTTGGCCAATATGCAGACAAGAATGAAGACCTCATGATAGGGTGAGTTCTTCTTTACATTTCTTTTATTTATTTTAGCAGTCACGCGTTTCCTTTTTTCCCTTTTAAGCATCTATGAGTCTTTTTCGACCTTTAACACATGCTTGTTTTTTCCTCCAACATGTGGTATTTTTTCTTGTATGCGGTTTTTTGTACTTTGTACTCTTGTTCTTTTACATGAAGTGCTACTTTTTTACTTTCAGACATGATAATTCTTACTTTGTGAACATATACTTATTCTCTCCTGCATGTATATATAAGGTTTTTCCTTCAACAGACGATTCTCTTTCCCATTAACCTATGATTCTTGTCCTATATAAGTTTTTTTCTTGAAATATGTTGTTTTTCTCTATGGCATTTGATGCTTTCCCCTTCACAACATATGATTCATCTCCTGTGAGTTTTTTTCCTTAAATTATGAGATTTCTTTATTTATCATGCGGCTCTATATGTGAAATCAATTCTTAAAATGTGGTTCTTTTTCTTAAACATGCATGACTTTGACTTTGACTTTGACTTTTTATTCCTGTAGTATGCGCCTGAATTTTTTTCTTTCACACTGAGTTACATTCCTTGTACATAGATAAATATCATATGTTAATCCTGTTTAGAAGAGTTTTCTGGTCAGACTCTTACTACTAAGTTTTGTCCTCGAAAATAACATAGGAAAATATTGTAGGGATTGAAACGTATTCAGATTCTTATGCAGAATAGGGTTGTATATGTAGGTCCTTCAATGACATATAGTCAGTTTATTGTTTAGGATATTTCCTTGTATGGAGATACTTTTATTTTGTTACTAATTGCAAAACGGATTGAAACATAGACAGATTCTTGTATTATTTGTTTTTTTAATCCAGACCAGAGGGGATTGAGCAACTTTGTCGGGATCTTGGACTTGATCCAACTGATATACAAGTTCTTCTGTTGGCATGGTAATGGTCACTGCCATACGCAATTCTTGGTAGTGAGTAAATGCATTGAAAGTGTCACATGTTTATGCTTCTGTTGGTATGTTAGGAAATTGCAAGCTGCACGACAGGGCTATTTCAGTTTGGTGAGTAATTAACCATCCTTTCTCTAGCAATAAATGAACTGTTGAGTGCAAAATAATTGGAGGTCTAATATATGGATAAATATGATCAGGATGTTTGATGTTGTTTGAGTTCCATTGCAGGTGTGAGAGATGAATGATAATTTGTTGAATATAACAAATATTCTCTGATTTAGACATTTGTTAGAGATTATTATGTTTAACTTAGCAATTTCTATTCTAGCTGATATCAAATTAAGTGAATCTTGAACATGTGATGCAAAGTAAAAAGTTAGTTTCTCTCAGCATGTCATATGTCAGTTAACATTCAAAGAATACCTGGAAAACAGCAAAACTGTAAATTCATAGCTGACTGCCAAATTTGTAACCTAATGAACCATTACTTAATGGATGGGGAATCAAAATGTTGTTCTATGATATGGATGTAAAAATTTAAGAGTCTAGTTTTTGGTGGATATAAGTACAACGAGAACCATTGTACTCTGGTCTTGTTTGTGTGATCTGGCTGCATCCCGTAGTTAGTGGACCATTGTTTGCTGAATGTAGGTCTATGTTTTGGTTTAGAAGGAATCCCTTTTTAACCACAAAATATTGTAACATAGATCGTTTTATAGATTAGTATAACAGACTACTGTATTAGGGACAATAATCAAGAAGCTTCCAATATCCTCTCAAGGGTACATTATTTAATGAATTAGTATGTAGTGTATTATGAACTGCTGTATTAGTAGCAGTAATATAAATGCCTTCAAAGAGGGTGGGATGAAGGGAGACAAGAAACTTTTGTTCGTTATAAAGCAGATGAAGAATTTTTGCTCTTTATAATAAGCCTCTCAAGGGTACTGACACAGATACATAAGTTCACATAAAATAAGGAAATAGATAAGAAAATAAAGATACAGAGAGAGGAAGGATGCTAATCCACTCTACTACCTATGAATGAAGTGATCGAGACGGACCCGTGTCCTAAATGGTGTCTCATACTAACTCATATAAGATTTGTGTTGTACTTGGCATGCTTGTCACAAGTCTGTTCACCAAAAGATCACAGTCTCGATGTAGTCAAATCTCCTCTTTATGAGGTTAGCCATGCCTCATTTATAGCTAGATTCAAAGCCACCAAGCAAGTTCATACTTGGCCCTTAAGGGTTGTCCCAACCCCTATAATTAAAAATAATCCTCCCTTTGTTAGATTCTCTATTAACCATTCATGCTCTTATCCTTATGTAGAAAACTATGCCAAAACCAACTGCAAGATAAGTTATGGTTATGCCCATTAAAAGTATATAAATAACTATTGATGTCTCGATGCTCAATGGATCCCAAGGTTTTTTAGGGGAATTTAGAATTTTAGATATTTATTTTATCGTCCATAAAGAGGCCGGTTTTGACCTATGGGACCAGAGTATACATGTGTTCTTGATATGTGTATCTTTCCTAAAAAGGGGTATTCATACATTGAAGCACAAAGTCTCTATGCATGAATAAGGCATACACATATGAGCTCAACCTTCTAAGCGGTGTCTTAAGTCTTAAGTATGGCACTTAAGTTATCACTCCTGCTTAATATGTCATCATATCTTGAATGAATTCCACTATATGACGAGCATGTGAAGAGCAAGTGACATTCATCCTCTACCATGCCTTCATCGCATACTTTACATGCCTTCAAATTGGTTACATTTTGATAACATGATGCAACTTTGATACCTAACTTGTGAGATTGAGTGCGAATTAGTGTGAGGGCTCTACCAACATTACTACTCATATTGGTAATGAGATAAGGTTGGATGCGATCGATAGGTATTCTTGCCTTATATTGAGACCAACATTCAGGGTTCACATTTGCGATGTAGTATTCTAGCTTTGTCCTCTTAGCATCTTCCCACTTCATCCTTAATGATTCCACTAACCTTTCCTCAATCATTACATAACGCATAGCATCGCCCAAAAGCTCTAAAAGATCCTCCACACCGCATCTTCTGAACCATTGTCAACAACCCAACCGGATGGGAGAATTTTACTCTTATGATTCTTTTGTAGCCTACATCCAACATTCCAAGCAAGATGTGGTAATCGATGATTCGGCATATTCTTGACTTTTGTAATGTATCTATATACTCTTTGGAGTGCCAATATCTCTATGAGCCAAACATCTGTTTCCAAGAGCATAACTTGGTAAGAGGTAGTGCATTTAACTCCTAATTGGCTCCATGAAAACATGTTTTGAATTTTCTCAATGTCATTCCATGCATCAAAGAGATGGTGCCCCCCATACTTCTACTCCATAAAACAATACTTTAGTTACCATGGCATTGAACAACATTAGTTTTACTTCCCATCCACGAGTATCACTTTGGTTGCATTGGTTCTCCAAAAGGTAATACGATTTTCAACCGGCCTGAAGCCTAGAATCAAAGCATGCACTCCATTTATTTGTGGTGGGTACATCAATACCGAGATATTTAAAGCTTTGAACAAATTGTATATGTTCACCTCTATATGTGGGCATAGGTAGTTAATGAGATAGAGAAAGCTAAGTGGACGGTCAAGGTGATGTATTAAATAGGCATGCCTTGTGTAATCCATGAAATTTCATAGAAATATGTGTTTAACACATTCAAATTTCTCATTCTGCAAGGCCATTGTCTGTTTCAACCTTGATCGTCTTTCTCTTCTTTTTCCTTATGAGCAATTATTATTTTTCTATTAAGGAATATCTTTAGCATTCTATTAATTGTTTCTGTGACATTCTGTTAAAATATGTGTAAGTATAATTCTAATATCTTGTAGCACTAATTCAGGATGAATGGCGGAAAGGTCTCAAGGCGATGAGAGTGGATACTGTTGATAAGCTGAAAAAAGCACTGCCGGGGTTACAGCTAGAGGTACAGCTGATACCTCTGCACTCAATAAGACAGCATCTTATATATATTAATTCAGATTTAATTTTGTCACTCACCTTGCAGATAGCAAATCCAGAAGCCTACAGAGATTTCTATACGTTTGCCTTCCAGTATTGCTTAACTGGTATTTTATCATGTACATAGATGCAAACACTTAGATTTGTCTCTTTGATATGTTGATAAGGTTTCTGTAATACATCACTTCGCTTGTTGAACTTTTAGAACCTCGTCAGAAGACACTTGATATTGAATCAGCCTGCCAAATGTTGGAGCTGGTCCTGGGAGATCAGCCTCATGTTTCATCTTTTATACAGTTCTTGAAGGTACCCTGTTTACAGAGCATGCATGTGCTTGGAAAAACAATAATATATATTGTTATTTGTGGCTTTTATTTGTGGATATCCTACCCATTTTCCTTTTTCATTATTGTTTTGTATTGTAGAAATAACCATCGTTATTTAAAATGTTCAAAGTTAAATGAACATTGTGTTTAGATGATGTTGGAATACAAACTATTCGAATTATGATCTCTGTTTACCATGTCATCATTTTTGTTTCATTTTATCATATTCATCGCGTTTCTCTCTCTCTCTCTCTCTCTCCCTTCTTGGTTAGGAATAGTCATAACTTGTTAGTCATCTAAACAAATACGTAGGCGTGCTACAGTATCTCTGTGCTCTCACGTTTGTGATATTTTATGTGATTGTTCTGATTTAATTTTTTTCCTACTAGTCATCTCCAAAAATAAGCATATATCCTATGCTTGATCTACTTTCGTGACTGAGCCTGAGATCTTCGAAACAATTGTTGTGAGCTTGAATGTGGTTATAACCTTAATTGTGTTGTATTGTCTTCTTTTGAGCATTGCTTGTGCTGCAAGTTATAAAAAAAGTGTTTCAAATTAGACAAAAGTCTGCACATATTGTGGTTCTTTTGTCCAACTTTTAGTATCTTCTCTATCTCCATATATCTTGATCCTCCCATAACAGCCTACATGCATCTGAATCATCCATGCGTCAGCAGTGAATGATTGAACTTCAGCATGGGCATCTTTTAGTTAACAAAAATTTGGCAATAAATCCAAAACACTTGTAGAGTGGCATGGGCATCTTTCATTAAGCAGTATTGCCAATTTGTCAATCTTATATGCAAGGCATGAAGAGCATAAACAGTTGAACTCTTATTCCAAAACCCTGATGGGTGGGTAAACAAATATCTGTCAACAGCTTCTGTCAACTAAAAAACTGTATTGTGTATGAAAGATTGGAATGTATGAAAAGATAAAGCTCCTGCACCCAACTGTTCACATTAAAAGAAGCTTCATGTTTGCGTTTTGTCCAGATTCTTAATTTGTGTATCTCTTTATGACCCAATCCTCGGCTTTGTCGTACAATAGCTGAGCAGGCTTAATAAGAGGCAATACTAGATGAAAATTAATCCTTGATCTCTTGAGAGAACCCAAAGCATTTGATCTAGATTTAATTTGAATCTGCATTTTTTTATTGGTGCAAATTCTTCTTTTTGGTCAGTACTTCATTTTACTAGAGGACTTGTATATGTGATAATTAAACCTTAATTGCTCACACAAACTGGTTTCTTTTAACGCATTCATAATTTTCAGGAGCAACAGGAGTACAAAGTTCTAAATCTAGATCAATGGACAGGTTTTTTACGGTTTTGCTCTGAGGTGTGGTTTTCTTAACATTGATTCATCCTCCTGCAAGAACTACATCATTATGTTTTAATAGTCTCTTTCTTATGCTTCAGATACATGATGATTTAAGCAACTATGATGAGAATCAAGCATGGCCATTGTTGCTCGACAATTATGTTGAATGGGTCCGAAAATAATTTGTATGTTTTCAGGGAGTGTTCATTCGAAACCCATTCACTTGAGTATCGGCATCAGAAAGGAGTGCTAAACATGAGAGCAGGATCTAATGTTTAATAGTAGGCAGATGGCTCCACCCATACTTTCGTTTTGGGATGAAGCAACATTTTTGACAATATTATTCACATGATTCTACTCGTATGCTCTCTCTGAATGGATGCTAGATTCTCCATTTGTAGATACACCTTTTAAATATATGTTTTTTATACTAAGCCATTGTATAATCATGTTAATGATTGTTACCTGAAATCTTTGAGTGTTCGCTTTCGTGGCTCTGTCGTAAATTATTGCTGAATGGCCGCTAGTGTCATCTATGAGCTACAAAGGTTCTGCTGTAAAAATATTGCATGTTGGAGCAGTATTGTCTGTTTTAGCTCATGCACTTTTTCCATTGCTTCAAACTCGTCACCATCATTTTATCTTGCTGTTCTGAAACTTTTAACGGGACAAGTTTTAGTTGGTTCTGAATTTTCTTTTGTTCAAATTGTTTTCATCTTTCCTAGGTCAGGAGTATCTTAGAATGTTGTTGCTGCCAAATGTGGCCTCTCTAGCGTATTTTAAATCTTCTTCTGCTGACTGCATTCTATCTGCAATGTAGTTCAAAGACCACAATTTTTTGTTAGCATATACATAACTATTACAAAGCATAATTCCATATGTACTGGTAACACTGGGAGTAAGCATCTTTTAGATTGATTGCTGCTTACATTTATTTATGTGGAAGTCCTGTAAAACTTAAATGGTGTGCCCTTCTCTGTTTTACAGATGTCTTGGTATAATTGCTTACTCTATGCCACATCATAACTTTTTGTCAAAGATAAAGAGACTGATGCTATAAATGTATAATGACATAAATTGGAGATTTTGGGAAGACGACTGTGGAGGTGATATAATTTCTATTGGCTGTGTCTATATGAAAGAAATACGGAGGCTATATGAAGCTAACAATCTAGTATGCTATGATGATTTAAGACACTTTCAAAATATGCTCGTTTGGAACCTATAAGTTGGCTCAAGTCTGAGTGGTTGAACATATATATCTAGATATTTTTCTGAGTGACATTTCAGGGACAATGGTTGAAGCCATGTCATCAATACCATGTACATGATCAAGATCTATTCTACATTGCTATTTACTATTGCTAGATAACAGGGATCTGATTGTGAATGAAACCTGATTTTAAACCAAGAATCGATTATCATTGGCAAGATCTCAGCATTTGTCATTGTTTAAGTTTGTGATGAGTATTTGCCATTGTTTTATATGAGCTAACTAACTAGTATAGAATATTCCTACTATGCCAGTTTGGTTGAGTTTCTGTTGGCCTTTCTTCTTGTCATGTTTAAGCTAACTGCTGGCTGCTCTACATAAAAGGAATGGAACTAATGGCGATTTAATGGGGATAGTGGAAATGGGGATAGTGGAAATAGGATCTATGTAGTGTACATGCACACAACATCATCTTCTTTCCAGAACCTTTGTGAGAAGCAATAGTGTTTATTCTCAATAGTCTTTAATAAATGAAAGCAAAATAATGCTTAGAACAACCAAACTAAGTTTCCAAGCTTAATTATCTGATGAAAGAACTTTGCACGTGGAGAATAGATCTTGAAACAGAGAACCATGCACTAACAGCGTGTCCATTGAAAATATACATAGTGGGAACTCTTAAAAACAACTAATAGGTTGTGCTATGTTTTACATATCTATTGAAAATTTCAAGGTAACTGTGGAACTGTGCAATGACTAGTGTAATAGCACTGAAGCGCGTGATATATCGGCATAGTCAAAATGCTGTGGACAAATTTTAAGATGCACAAGATGTTCTTGACGTGATTGATGGTACCTGAACTTTGGCATTCTCACCACAAGAATTGAGAAGATTAGTATACATTTTTGTTTGGGAACCTGATAGAATGTATTTCTGCAAGTCATTACCCTTTTCTTTGTTGAGAATGTGACATAGTCCTAGACAAATCCATCATATAAATATTCATGATGCTTTTTGCTTGTTGGATGTGATATAAAGAGTGTCAAGAATACTTGACCTTCTGCTTAAGTTTTCAACCAAAAGTTATGGTAGCATAATTTAGGTGTCATTCGTCGGCAATTAATGATAATTTTGTACGTAGTATTTAAATATACACAAACAAATAGTTGGATGGTGAAAATTCCAATAAACACGTGGAACTTGAGTCTTTTGGTTGAATCATATAATACATTATTGATAGATAACTTTTCCATCAATCTCCATCTATCAGAAGTGCATTTGAATCTTACATCGGAAGTCCAACCTGGCCCTTTAAATCTCCACATCATATAGGATCAATGGGGTGGCCACGAGAGTCAAATAGCCACAATTTATCTAGTACATGGCTCTGGTAAGAGATGTTTAAGCACATCTTCTCCATCAATCTCCATCTATCAGAAGTGCATTTGAATCTTACATCGGAAGTCCAACCTGGCCCTTTAAATCTCCACATCATATAGGATCAATGGGGTGGCCATGAGAGTCAAATAGCCACAATTTATCTAGTACATGGCTCTGGTAAGAGATGTTTAAGCACATCTTCTCCATCAATCTCCATCTATCAGAAGTGCATTTGAATCTTACATCGGAAGTCCAACTTGGCCCTTTAAATCTCCACATCATATAGGATCAATGGTGGCCACGAGAGTCAAATAGCCACAATTTATCTAGTACATGGCTCTGGTAAGAGATGTTTAAGCACATCTTCTCCGGCTCTCTAGAAGCTCCATATCCTCTACTAGTACTCAGTCTGGCTTCTGGAGTTCCTCATTTCAAAGACATGTCTTACTAACACTGCTCCAAGATATTTATGGAAAATCCACGTACTCTTTTCTATTTTATTCATATGTGAAGATAAGTCTTGTAGTCGGTCTATAGACTGGGTCATCAGGATTCAGTAGTGTCAAAAGCTTTATGAGAATCCAAGAATAAGGATTTAATTCCTCCATGTAACAATGTCAAGATATGATACAATAAATGATACTTTACAATGTTGATTAGAGTCTCAAATTGAGGAGACATCCTTTTCAACAGAACTTACTGCCAGCTGGTGTATAATTTAAGGCTCACTCACACTTTCCCTCTGTTTCATTTAGTATGTAGAAAGAGTTTTAATCACCAATGCCCACCACAAGAACATTTTCCTTGTTTGAATTCATGAAAGCAGCTTATATCTTTACAAATAATATTTCGTGCTTCCATCTTTGATATAAATGCGATGCTCATATGACAGTCACCACAAACACGGAGATTTTTCATGATACGGATTGGTGTTCCATCAGAAGTATTGAGAAGGCCAAAAATAGCAGCTAACTTCTCAGTGTGTCTACAGGATACACCATCATCAGTGGAGTGGAATCGGACAATGTCAGGCCTTTCTTTTTCCATTTTCATGTGAATTTCTTGGAGTTTTCTGTAGATTGCTTTGTTTTGGACATGATTTATGCCAGTCATTGGGGTTGTGAAACTATAAACAATACCACCAATCTCTATCCAGCTTTGTCCCTGTTCTTTCAATGTTTTATGCATCATGGCCTCAATTTGGTTTGCTTCATCATACATGTGAGCATCGACATAAATGTTGAACATCAGAATAAATGCTGGGCCATGTTGCTTATCCAATTTGACCACACTATCAAAAGCATGTCTTCCGAGCTTCACATCACGCCATTTCCTACACGCTGCTAATACACTGCTCCATGCAACAATTGTAGGTTGATATGGCATTTTATTCATCATTGATATAGCTTCCTTCAGTTGACCAGCTCGACCCAAGATATCCACCATACAATTGTAATGTTCAATAGTTGGAGAAATGTCATAGTCTTTGCTCATCATCTCGAAGTAGTTCCGAGCTTTATTTACAAGACCGACATGACTACAGACAGAGAGAAGACTCAAGAATGTGATTCCATCTGGAACTGACCCATCATTTTTCATTTCATCAAAAATAATAAAAACAGCTTCACTATGCCCTTGTCGGGAGTATCCGGTAATTAATGCGTTCCATGTAACAAGGCTACATACTGGCATTTCATCGAACACTTTTTGAGCACTAAATACATTTCCACATTTACCATACATATCGATCAATGCATTTCCAAGTCGCATCTGATTAGAATCAGCCCCTATTTTGTGAGCATGTTCATTGGATTCCCCTACAAATTCAACATACAAATCCCCCTTCTTAGTGACTTCTAAATGTATTTCTTGGCCTCGTTTGATGTCTCCAACGTTGGTACAAGCTTTCAAGCAACAAGCAGATGTAACAGGGTTCGGAGTGATACCTTCTGCTTGCATCTGATCTAAACAATTTAGTGCTTCTCTATTTTTTCCATGGTCTGTATACCCTGCTATTAGTGCAGTCCATGAGACTACAGTTCGAACTGATAGTTCATTAAATACATGCTGAGCTTCAGCAAGTAAACCACATTTGGTATACACATCCACAAGAGTATTTCCAATGAAGTTAGCATTTTCTAACCCCTTCATTACAATGATATCATGCATTTCTTGACTTTGGACTAACGATCCGATAATTCCACAAGCTTTTAAGCAACAGTTTAATGTAGAGGCATCTGGAGAAATACCTTCGAGGCGCATCTTTGCAAACTGATCAAGTGCATCATCACCAAATCCATGTTCAGTATAACCAGCGAGAAGTGCATTCCAAGAGATGATATTCCGAATTGGCAACTGCTGAAATACCTGTTGTGCTTCATGAAGAGCACCACATTTTGCATACATATCTATTAAACTATTCCCAAGAGAAGTATCTCTTCTGAAGATTTCTACGGGTATGTCAGATTGTATTGCACGACCTCTCTCTATATCTCCGATACTACTACATGCTTTTAAAGAGCAAAGAAAGGTGGCAACGTTTGGGGATATGCCCTCTTTTTTCATCTCTTCGAAACAAATTAGAGCTTCTTCACTGAAACCATTATCAATATATCCAGCAATTAATGCTGTCCAAGAGACCACGTCTCGAGATGGCAACTTGTCTAGGGTTCTACGAGCTTCAGAAGGTAAGCCACACTTTATATACATATCCACCAGTGCATTGCCAATGAAACGCTCTCTCTCGAGTCCTTGTTTCACCACCATATCGTGCACATCTCGACCTTTTTCTACATACTCTTTACTGCTGAAAACTTTCATCATACACAGTAATGTCACATTATCGGCCATCATGCCCTCGGTTTTCATTTTCTCTAAAGATTCCAATGCATCCTTGGTAAGACCTTGTTCAATATATCCTCTAATCAATGCATTCCAAGAGACTACATCTCGATCATGGAGCTTATTGAAAACTTCTACAGCATCTAAAGGCAACCCGCATTTTACATACATGTCTATTATCGTGTTGCCGATGATGCGATCTTCTTCCAAACCTTCTTTAAATATCACATCATGAACATATTGACCTTTTTCAATAGATTTTAGTTTAGAGCAAGCTTTCAAAGGGGTTAAGAGAGAGTGTCTACTCTGGCGAACCCCACTATCTTGCATTTGTTCGAATAGATGCAACACTTGATGAAGGTCTCCTTGTTCAAAATACCCTTTCAAAAGGGAGCACCACGAGAACTCATTTTTATAAATAAGCTTGTCAAAGGCATGCTGAGCATCACATAAGCTTCCACATTCAACAAACATGGGAACGATGTAATTACCGAGATCTTCTGATAGTCCATTGCTTCTCACATGCATATAGATGGATTTAGCATGAGTTAGACTCTTTTCATTCCTACATTTCTGGCAAACAGAAGCAAGATCCTTCACTGAGCTCTTTTTCCAATCCAGAGACACAAGAATGTCTTCCAAGCTCTTTGTCATTACCGTATCTGGACCTTGATTCTGAAGGAAATTTGATTCTTTCCATTTGGGTCCTATATCTCGCACGGCCACAGACATGGCTTGAGGATGCAGATGTGGTACCATAACTCATGATCATTCGAGAGGGGTGGGTGGTAATCCAATACTCTGTTTCCCTCTCTGAAAGCCTTGTTGTACATATAGAACTGTCTTTTTCTTGTGGGAATATGCAATTTCTGTGATAGATATCTTGTGGTGGTTACATACCCACAAGAGAGAAATCAAGGTTTTCATCCGCGAAATTAGAGTACATACATAGAGACTCGAGAGAAGGTGCGCGATTTACTTGCCAAGACTTTCAAAGTGTTGCGGACATCGATTAGAGTGCATTCGACAATTAATCTCAATAATATACATAATGGCGATACATATACACAGACATGTATATAACGAGACATTTGAAAGTTGAGAGAGTGGGAGAGAGATAGAGACAAAGATAGAGCCCATATGGATGTAGGTCAATTGCTAAGGTTGCCTAATGGAGACCAGGTGGTCATGGGTTCAACCCCTACAATGGCATTTGGTGAAGTAAGAGATATTTATGGAGTAATAGAGAGGTGAGAAAGTTGGGTTTCAAACCCAAGATGTAACGTTAGTAGTGTAAAAGACTTACCACTACGATAAGCTCATTATGAGAGAGAGAGAGAGAGAGATAGAAACCAAATTGATGTAGCTCAATTGGTAAGGTTACCCAATGGAGACCATGAGGTCATGGGTTCAACCCTTACATTCCACATTGGTATCTATTGAATTAAGAGATATTTATGAAGTAATAGAGAGATGAGAAATTGGGTTTCGAACCCAAATTGTAGTGTTTGTAGTCTAACAACTTAGAACTAGGGCAATCTAATTACGATAAAAAAGAGAGAAGGTAATTTCTTCACTTACGAATATAAAACACACAAGGATTGTTAAACTCTTAGGAGTCACACTTTCACACACAAGCATATTCGTACATCTTTAAGTGTCTCTGTATTCTCACTTTCACACACCCATCCCCACTCTACTTCAATTCCTCGCTGGTTTTGCTCCTATTTCACACGCATGCACAATTATTCAAGACAATGTTATGGGGCTCACTTCTTCAAATTCTATGTGGATGAATCGAGTTTAAGTCTTGAATGGCTCAATACGACTCATACATTGGAGTGTTGCATTTCCAAGGGTCATAAAACTGAGTCTCAAGGGGTCGCCTTCCTCTCTCGCACTAGGTTAATTGATGCATTGGGAAAGTCACTCCCCAATGCCAAAGACCATGTCATATATGAACACATAAAATCACTTACCTTTTCACTCCATGTAACCACGGAAACCTTAGTGTCGAAGGATGTATCAGAGATCATGGAGGCGGTCACACCTCACTATCGTGGGCTACTCTCATATAGTTATAGTAACCTCGAACAACCTACTCTGACAAAACTTGTATTGGAGGGAATGCAACAAAGAATTTCAGAGGTTGCACAAGTTAATTTGTCAAGGCCACTCTCGGAAGAGGAGGTGTCAGATGCTTTGGCGGATATATGTAGAACCACTTGTCTAGGCATTGACGGATTATCAAGAGATTTTTTTTGAATTTATTTGGGAAGTGATTAAGGTTGACATGGTTGATGGTCTTAATGATGAATGGGATGTTGGGTGTTTACTTGAGCATTTTAAAGAGGGGATGATATTTCTAATTCCTAAGGTACA
This sequence comes from Azolla caroliniana, assembly GCF_043228905.1. NCBI lineage: Eukaryota > Viridiplantae > Streptophyta > Polypodiopsida > Salviniales > Salviniaceae > Azolla > Azolla caroliniana. The sequence continues at coordinate 1,740,244 of NW_028230453.1, forward strand.
TGGTCTAATAGCTGATGCAAGGCAATGGAGACCGATTACGTTGCTCAACATTATCTATAAGATTTTTGCCAATATTCTAGCCAAGAGGATCAAACCCCACTTGCATGCACTAATTAATGCTGGACAAACAGGATTCATGGAAAACATATGCATAATTGATAATGTGTTGACCTTTTGGGAGGCGATTTCCTTGGCAAAGAAAACCAATCAACATATTGCATGTCTCATGCTTGACTTAGAGAAGGCGTATGACAGAGTACAATGGCCTTTTTTAGATAAAGTTATGGAGAGGTTGGGACTACCCTCAAAATGGAGATCGACTGGGCTAGCCCTTTACAAAGGAAGTTTGAGTAGGGTGCTGGTGTCATGGCATCGGGGCCCACCAATTCTATTATGCAGGGGTGCCCGTTGGCCCCCTACCTTGATTTATTTATTTCAGAGGCATTCTCGATCTTTTTAAATAGACTGGATGTAGGAATAAGGGGACTAGTTGTCCCACATGTGAGCAAGGAGTTGTTGGACTCGGTGTATGCAGATGACACTATGCTCTATCTGCAAGGCAATGAGGCCGAAAGACGGATTGAGATGTTTTGTATTTAAGAGTTAGGAGGGAAAATTAATTGGAACAAAAGCAGAGGATTTTGGGTAAGTCCAAACCCATGGCCTCTTTGGTGCCCTAATGCTGATTTTCAATGGGTTCCCAATGGAATGACTTTTAAATGTTTGGGTTTTTTGGTGGGAGTTGAGACACCTAAAAATCAATAGCTTGAGCAAGTGAAAGACAAAATCAGAAAAAAACTTCGGTTATGGGCATTAGTAAATCTTTCTCTTGTAGGTAGGGTGGTCGTGGTAAAGCACATTCTTTTAGCCACCATGTGGCATTCGGTGTCATGCTAGATGTTAGACAAAGCTTCCATAAAAAACATTAAGGCAGTGTTGAGAGGGTTCCTTTGGTCGGGGAGACCATGAGATGACGTCAGCTAAAGTGGCGTGGAGTTGTTTGATCAAGGCGAAAAACTAGGGTGGATCTGGGTTGGTGGATCCAGTTCACCAAAGTAAGGCTTTACTATTGGTGAGAAGTCTACAACTTGGACTTGAATTGTGGAAGATGCTTCTTAGGGATAGAGTTGACCTCTGGTGTTTGAGGAATGGCGACCCTTGGAAGGCAAATATGTGGTGGTTGTTTAGTCCAGGTCTAAAGTCGAAAGAACCGGCTAGCATGGAGGACAGGGTGGCTCGTGCCATAATGAGGGCCTGGTCAAGTGTAAGATAATGAGGGCCTGGTCAAGTGGAACAACTTCGATAACTGTTGTTTTGGAACCCTAGGATTAGAAGCAAAGAAGATATTATGCTTGGACAGAAAACATATTTGCCACAAGGACACACATTAGGGTACAATGTTAGTTCAATAAGAGATTGGGAGGTTTTCAAAATGAAGAGGAGTGAGGGTCAGAATGGTAGGAGCATGTTTACTGGTAGGTTAGAAAAGGTGACCCAATTGATAGATAAGGTTGTTGATGGTCTAGATAGGTTGAATGAGGAAGCGGGGTGTAAAGAATCATATATGATTCTTGTGCAGCAGAAGAGATGTGTGTTATGTGTATGTGTGCGAGGAAAGAGAGGAGAGAAGAGAAAACACTAGATAGATTAAAAGAGGAAATGAATTACTCAAGAAGAAGAAGATGTATATTAGTAAGGAGAATGTGAAATACAAAAATGTCAACCTCTCTCTTCATTAACTCACTACAACTCCCACTCTCTCTCTAGAACCTTGAGGAATGTGAAGACTTATTAGTCATGGGAAATATGGAACTCATTAGGCATGAGCCGGATGGCGCAGACCCGGTGAGAACCGGATGAAGAGTACTCGGCTACGGAAGACCCGGTGAGAACCAGATGAAGAGTACCCGGCTACGGAAGACCCGATGAGAACTGGATGAGGAGTACCCGGCAACGGAAGACCCGGTGAGAACCGGATGACGAGTACCCGGCAAGTGCCAGATGATGCAGGCCCGGTGAGGAGTGCTCACCGGATGAAGGGACATATTCGTAAATATGTTTCTGAGAGTCCATCGGGGCTATATGTGTAAATAGCCGAAAAGTCATATTAGTATAAATATGACTTAGGGCAAACTCTTTTATTGTTGTTGTCATTCTTGTTGGCGCAAGATTAGAGCGCGCAACTGTGTACAGAAAGAGAGAGAGAGAGAGGAAGAGGTCGTTCCCTCTGTTGTAATCGCCGCCTGTGGCGAAGATCGTGAGCACGAGGTCGTTGCCTCCGTGAGCTCACTGTTGTAATCATTGTGATATAGTGATAGTTTGGAGTCTGTGGACTCCCGTGGTTTTTCCCTCTCAGGGTTTTCCACGTTAAACATCCTATGTACTCTTCTCTCCTCTTGTGTCGTGCATCCATTCCCCGTTTTTTTGTGTATGTTTCTAAGCTCGGTTGTGGCCGAGCGTTGCGCATAGGGAGCGTGCAGTTCCTGTCACCGAGAAGTTGGATCGAAACAACTTCGCATCTTGGGAGTACAAGATACACCAATACCTTGTCAGACAAGGCTATTGGAGCTACATCAAAGGAGCGCATGAAGACTGACCCGCCGAAGCGGCTCCCGAATACGCAACATGGGAGCAAGCCGCAAGCTGCATGATGTATTGTTAGGCGACATGTGTTCACGACCATATGCTCGGTTACATTGGAGAAGCCAAGAAGCCGAAGGAAGTGTGGGAAAATCTACGAAAGATTTTCGCCGCCAACACGATCGCGAGGAAGCTTCAACTCCGCCAAGAGTTGAACAACATTCAACATGTCCATCACGACATACACCTTGAAGATCAAGGAGCTTTGTGACTCGCTCGGCTCAATAAGCGTAAGTATAGATGATGATGAGATGGTGCAAATATGCCTCGATAGCCTTGCACTACGGTTCGGCGCGATGCGAACCGCCGTTCTAGCACGGGAGAAATCTCCCTCCTTCTTCGAGCTCCAATCAATGCTATTGGTCGAAGAAAACCACATGCGTACAAGGAGCAATGAGTTGGAAGGCCACATGCTCTACACGCACTCTAATGGAGGAAGAGGATGCGGACGAGCGAGAGGCCGATTCGGCCAAGGACAAGGCGGACGAGGTCTGACCTACGACAACAACTCCCAATTTCGGCCGCAAAACGGAGGCCAACGAGGAACCTTCGCAAGAAGGGGGAGCTTCCACTCCGGCCTGAGCCGTCAAAACGCAACCGAATGCGGATATTGCGGAAAGCTCAGCCACCACGAAGAAGAGTGCAGAAAGAAGATGCGTGAATCGGCTTCCACAAGCCGACAACTCACGAATTACGCACACAACTCCGACTACGAAGATCATGGCGGAATGTATGCACACAACTCCGACCGTGGCGACACGAGGTCACTCCGCACGAAAGATTCTTCGGAAAGAAGCCGAACCTATCACATGTTCGGATATTCGGCTCCATTGCATACGTGCACATCCCCGACGAGAAGCGTCAAAAGCTCGACCCGAAGTCGGAGAAATGTATCCTCGTAGGATACTCACTGGAGCAAAAGGGGTACAAGTGCTACAACCTCTCAACTCGAAAATCTCGGGTAAGTCGAGACGTCGTCTTTGACGAGTCCGCATCCTAGTACACACCAGAGACAACTTCGACTCCGACCCCGCTTGACCTGGAATCCACCGAACAAGAGATAGAGGATGAAGATCACCTTACGCGCATGTTCGAAGAAAGTCCGATCACGACCCGACTGAGCGGACCACAAGAGCCTTTGAGCGATCAAAGCACATCACGGACTAGCCCGAAGATGGATAAAGGCAAAGCGAAAATGGCGGAATATGAAGACGATCGCTTTGACGACGATGAATCAACTCACTCACTCGACAGTGAGTTCGGCGGTTTCGAGGTACCAATCGGAGCTAAGAATGCCCTCATCTCTGCAAATGAAAAACTCCGACGATCCACCCGTGAAAAGAACCTCGTAAGCCGATTCGGCTACAACGAATATATGGCGTACCATTACGCCTTTATGATGAAGGTAGCGACAGTACGGGAGCCGAAAACCTTTTCGAAAGCCGCGAAGGACCCGCAATGGATCGAAGCAATGAACGAGGAGATACAGGCACTACGGAAGAACGAGACGTGGGATCTCGTTTCCACCTCACCACACAAAAAGGTGATCGGATGGAGATGGATCTACAAGGTGAAGTATAACGCCGATGGCTCCGTAAACCGCTACAAAGCTCGACTCGTAGCGAAAGGATATGCTCAGACACATGGCGTTGACTATGAAGAGACCTTTGCCCCGGTGGCAAAGATGACGACGGTGCGGACCATAATTGGGATTGGCGCGGCGAAAGGGTGGCACCTCCATCAAATGGACATCAAGAACGCCTTTTTACAAGGCGAATTAGAAGAGGAGGTGTACATGATCCAACCACCTGGCTTCAACTCGAGCACTCATCCAAAAGCCGTATGCCGACTCAAGAAGCCACTCTACGGCCTCAAGCAAGCACCGCGTGCTTGGCATTCGAAGATAAAGCAATATCTTCATCAAATCGGCTTCCGTATGTCAAAATCGGACAACTCCCTCTACATACGAAGCGATTCCGCAAGTCCGATCGTCATCATCTTATATGTGAATGACCTAGTCATTGGAGGTGAGCATCTCGTCGAAATCAATAAGGTCAAATCCCTCCTTTCAGACAAGTTCGAGATGACGGACATGAAGGAGCTCCACTACTTCCTCGGCATCGAGGTAATTCGGACTCCGGCTAGAATCATGATCTCTCAACGGCACTACATCCTCAACTTGTTATACAAGTTCGAGATGGCTGAATGCAAATCCGCGGCAACCCCGCTCGATCGCAATCTCAAACTAGATGCGAACTCCGGCACCAAAGTGTGTGAGCCGACTCAGTATCGACAACTCATTGGGAGTCTCATCTACCTCACGATCACACGACCCGATCTCAGTTATCTGGTCGGTCTCCTTAGCCAATTCATGCAAACACCGCGTGATACTCACTTGGATTGCACTAAGCGAGTTCTACGCTACGTGAGCGGCACAATGGATTGTGGCATCCTCTACAAGACCGCGATGCCAATATGACTCGAGGGGTACACAGACGCCGATTGGGCCGGCTACAAAGCTGATAGAAGATCAACTTCTGGATTTGTTTTCTCCCTCGGCAGCGGAGCAATATCCTGGAGTAGCAAGAAGCAGCCTACCGTCGCTCTTTCGAGTACGGAGGCGGAATACAGGGGCGCAGCCGTAGCTGCGTGTGAAGACGTATGGCTCAAGAGGATTTTGAAGGATCTGGGTGTACCCATCAAGGATCCAACTTCCTTGTACTGCGACAACATGAGCAGTATCTATCTAGCTCGGAACCCAGTGTTCCACACGCGGACAAAGCACATCGAAGTGCACTATCACTTCATCCGAGAGCGCGTTCTGGCTGGCGATGTCGACCTACAACACATTAGCACCAATCTTCAAACGGCCGACATCTTCACTAAAGCCTTAGGAGCCGACATGCTATGGCAATTCATGACCGATCTCGGATTGACAATCCCTGACCTACCAAGCTTGAGGGGGAGTACTGAAGACACTACGCAATAACGCATGGATTCCGCAACCAAGAAACGAAGCAGCGAAGAGCCGATCTACCGCGCAAAGCCGCGAAGAAAGACGCAAGCCGAAGCACAGACTTCGTAACTACGCACAACGCAAGATGAAGCACGGATTCCGCAACTCCGCATAAAGCGAGTCGACGCGAACTTCGGAACATGAGTTGAAGCGGATTTCGGATACTGTCTGAAACCGACCTGACTTGAGCTTGAGGGGGCGTGTTGAGAATCAAGCTCAACTTGATCTAGTGTGTGAACTCTCACCTTGAGAGTGAAGAGACACTCCAACGGTCAAGAGTCACCATTATGTCACCACTTTGTATTCTAGCATTTAGTATGAGTCATAGAATCATATTCTATGACACATAACTTATGAGCTTTCACATTCCCCATGCTCCATGAGTCTTGTAGTTAATGAAGAGAGAGGGTGACTACATAAAGCACCCTCCTCCCACCTTGTATAATGTTGAGTCTTTCTCCATTGCTAAGATACTTTACCTTGCGTATTCTCTGTGTATTACTCCTTGTCTCTCTCACTCTCACTCACTCTCTCACTCTCATACACACACAATTCACACCTATTCCGCTTCACAAGAATCCATCTCTTGATTCTTTACATATAGTCACTCTCTCTCTTCATTAACTATTGAAGCTCATGGGTCATGGGGAATGTGAAAGCTCATTAGTTATGTGTCATAGAATATGATTCTATGACACATAGTTAATGTGTGGATAAGAGTGGTGACTTTTGACCTTTAAGTGCACACTCTCAAGGGTGTGTTCACACACTAGACTAGGTTGAGCTTGATTCTCAACACTCACGTTCCTGTCCTTCGGAAATGGGTGCCGATGTTGCTTGCCGAATTGGTAGGCTGCACATATGCCAATCTCTTTCTCTTTGAAGGTCGGGAGTCCGATGACGACCCCTTTAGATTGCATTGCCTTGAGCTTTTGGAGATTGATGTGGCCAATTCCCTTGTGCCACAACTCTATGTTGGTGTCGGCGTTGGTGCCTTTTGCAAACATGACCGATTTCATCTCGTGCGAGTCGAGAATGAACATTTGGCCCTCTCTTCGTCTGCAAGCGATGAGTCGACCATCTTTCTTGATGAAGCAACCGCCTTGATTAAATCGAACTTGCATCCCTTGCTCAACAACTTGGCCAACGGAGACCAAATTCTTCGTAATGGTTGGTACATGCAAGACATTCTTAATGTAAGTTTGGTTACCTTCTTTTCCGAATGGAACATTGCCGATGTGCCGAATTGGATGAGTAGTGTCGTCTCTGGTTTTGGCATAGCCGGGTCAGTCTGGCTCTCGAAGTTCTCGGAACCATTCTTGATGAGACGTCATATGGTTCGAGGCACCGGAGTCGACGAACCATACATCTTCAGAACTAGAGGCACTATTCAAAGTAGAAGCCGACATAGAATTTTCTTTATATCTCATCACGAACATTCCGCCATGATCATCATAGACCAAGTTGTTGGCGTAATTGGTGAGTTGTTGGCTTGTGGAAGCCGACTCACGCTTCTTCTTTCTGCATTCTTCTTCATGGTGGCCGATTTTGCCGCAATATCTACATTTGGTCGAGGTTTGTCGCCTTGGACCAGAATGGAAGCTCCCCCTTCTTCCGAAGGTTCCTTGATGGCTTCCATCTTGTTGCCGAAATTGGGAGTTGTTTTCGTAAGTTGGACCTCGTCCACCTTGTCCTTGGCCGAATCGGCCTCTTGTTTGGCCGCGTCCTCTTCCTCCGTTCGAATGCGTGTACAACACGTGGCCTTCCGAGGCGTTGCTCCTTGTTTGAACCTAGTTTTCTTCAACCAATAACATGGATTGAAGATCGGAGAAAGAGGGAGGATTCGCCCTTGCTAGTATGGCGGTCCTCATTGCATCGAACCGTGATACGAGGCCACCGAGGCATATTTACACCATCTCATCATCCTCCACGTTGACGCTTATCGAGCCGAGGGAGTCACAAAGCTCCTTGATCTTCAAGGTGTAGCTCCTGATGGACATGTCTCTTTGTTGAATGTTATTCAACTCTTGGCGGAGTTGAAGCTTTTCTGCGGTTGTGTTGGCCGCAAAAATCTTCCTAAGATTCTCCCCTACTTCCTTCGGCATCTCGGGTTCTCGAATATAGCCGAGCATCTGGTCATGAACACATGTCGCCAAACAATACATCACTCATCTTGCGACTTGCTCCCATGTTGAGTATTCGGCGTCCTTTGGGTCAAAATGATTTTCTTGTGCTCCTTTGATGTAGCTCCAATAGCCTTGGCCAACAAGGTATTGGTGCATCTTGTACTCCCAAGATAAAAAGTATTCATTGTCGATGAAGATCTCCTTCTTCTTTTCCTTCTCTCTTGAACACAAGCTATGTAGTCACACTACGATAACGATGAGTTGGTTCTTCTTGAACATCGACATAGAGCACGACACATGCGGATGGGCTAGATCGAACTACCAAACCCATCTGATACCATGTAAAGAATCAGATATGATTCTTGTGCAACGAAAGAGATGTGTGTTATGTGTATGTGTGAGAGGAAAGAGAGGAGAGAAGAGAAAACACAAGATAGATTAAAAGAGGAAATGAATTACTCAAGAAGAAGAAGATGGATATTAACAAGGAGAATGTGAAATACAAAAATGTAGCATTACAAGGAGTCACAATCGACTCTATATGAAGTAGGAGGAGGGTGCTTTATATAAGGTCACCCTCTCTCTTCATTAACTCACTACAACGCCCACTCTCTTCGTGGTGGGGAGGCTGGTTATAAGTTATGTGGACACTCATTGAAATCAATTACCTCACTGTAGCATTACAAGGAGTCACAACCGACTCTATATGAAGTAGGAGGAGGGTGCTTTATATAAGGTCACCCTCTCTCATCATTAACTCACTACAACGTCCACTCTCTCCATGTGGGGAGGCTGGTTATAAGTTATGTGGACACTCATTGAAATCAATACCTCATTGTTTTTGGAATTGTGCAGAGGCGATCAACATTTGGGGTAGAAGTCTCAGGATAGTGGCAACATGCAGTGTGAATGGGAGAGTTACAGGGGAAGGCATGACAGAACAATTAAACCCACATGGTCATGGATTTATAGTGCAGGGTGGCAACGTGTTCCAATGTGCCAGAGTGAGACCTGGCACAAACTCTGGTTTTTTTGAGGAGATATGGATGTTGGTGGCATGCTTATCGATCTAGCACATTTGGACCAAGCGCTTTATTTTTGTTTTTCAACAACGCTCCCATGCGGTGAGGTGTTGCCAAACATTTGGTTTGAGCTGGTATCTTGGTTGTACGGACGATACGACTCAATTCAAGGGGACTCAGATGAAGCAAAAAGGGCACGGTCAAAGTTTCTATTGAAATGGGGTGGTTCTCCTATGATGGTCAAATCATCGTCAGGGCCTAAATGGAACTACCAAGCACCCAGATGGTTGTTTCCGCCAATGGCTTCCATTAGTGGGTAGGAGATGTAAATATGTATAGATGCAGTACAAGTTACCATGTAAAAAGAGTCAGTGGGATACTTTTGTTTTAATGAGGGGGTGGGGATTATGATTAATTTTGTGGGGAGAAGTGTGAGTTTTGCTGAATATGGTTGAACTTTGATGTTTTTTGGGGGAAAAAAAGAACCCACGGAAACCTCAAAGGCTTTTAGAGTTAATTCAAAATTAACCCACACCTAATTGGTATACTAATTAAGAAATATATAAGTCTTAATTAAATAAATAATCATTTTGTAAGAAACATACGAGGTGTCTCAATTTATACATAATAATCACTAAATAAGAAACATGTATATCTCAATCAAACTACATGGAGGAAGTGAATGTCAAAGGGAGAGAATGAGGACCAAAAGTAGCCCCAAAGGACCCTTTTATATAAGAGCTATTGCCCTTTTATACAAGCTGGAAACCCTAAATGGTACCTTTCACATTACAAGCCATTAATCATTCTTCCCTAATAAACGACAGTCCTCCACAAATTACAATATGCCCATGTTTCTTATGTATGTTGGGCTCATGACCATTATTTTAGGTTAGGACTATTTACTATAGTAGTTACTCTATTGGTGAATACAATTAACTTTTCATACTCTAAAGGTGCAAGGTGCAAATCTTGCCTTACATGAATACATCTATGTGGCATATTAGGCCTACACACATATTGTTATTTTTTTTTCCCTATCTTGGTGATTGGAGTTGCCTTTTGAAAGAACCAACATGAACCTCGCGAGGAACTATGCCCGTTGATGATGTGAGTTTCATGAAGTTGTAATGTGAGGACTTGTCTTTTTTCAAATCTTGTTCCAAATCATGTAACTTTGTGCACCGTACTTGAAATCACAAACCGAGATATCTGACATGATCGTTGTTCAATAGTGACTAGCATTAGAAAAAAGATTACATAATTTAATTTAATGTGTATATCAAAAAGCAAAATATATCTGAAAAGGATTAATCTAAATCATATACAATGACATAATCTTGACTCTATTACATGGAGTGCTTCGAAAAAGTAGATAGATAAAGAAGTTAGAGATGTAGGATTGTGTCGTTTCCGTGTGCCCCACGGAAGTCCCTCTATGAATCGATGGAGTTTTGTCTCGCACCGATGTCGTTAGCCATGAGTCTGGACAAGTGTATACCTTTTTCGCTGCGAACCGGACGAAAGTGGTTGTCAAGCACCTTCAAGCCACTAGTGTGTTTCGCTTTTACTTATTAGTACTTAATCTCTCTCTATATATATATTGCTTTACTCAATTAGCATTATGTCTTGGGTTCGAAACCCAATTATCTCACCTCTCTATTACATACTTCATACATATATCTCTTTTAATTCACTAGATGCCAATGTGGAATGTAGGGGTTGTACTCTCTCTCTCTCACTTTACTCTCTCTTACACAAAGATTACTCTCTCTTACACAAAGAGGATATATTATTATTAAAACACCACTTCTTAATACAAGGAGGTTTAACACCATACAAGAGGAGGCGATTAGGGTTTAGCTTACTTAGCTCTTAATCCTAATGTCTCTTAGCTCTTATAAAAGATTAAGAAGATAGAAGAGGATCTCTTCGTGTACTAATGGAAAGGAGAAATCCTAAGAATGAAAAAGAGCTACGAAAGACACCAAAAGGTGGCTTTTATAGCTTCTACAAAGTGGGTGCCTTCCTTTCACACTAGGTTGTCCATTTGACTACATTGCTTCCTTCTTCTTTTGTCTATCCCTTTTTTCCTATGGCTAGTTGAGCACTTTGACCTTTGTTGATGCCGCATTCTCCACGACCAATGTGCTAGGTGCTAGATACTTAACAAGAATTTCTAGGTAGAGCTCCAGAGGGATATACTTGAGTTTTTGTTTAGAGTACCATCAAAATGTCTTCGTTACCTCTTGTCATCTGTAGTCCCTAATACCCGCTTGATTTGCTACCCCAAGCTCGTTTGAGATTCTGGTAATGCGTCCGCCTTTATTCAAAATCTTCCCACACCAAAGACCTCTCCTCTCCTTTTTATAGGTTTTACGAGGGCCCTTATAAAAAATTAAGTTTCTTTTCGTAGCACTTAATCACGAGACTCAACTAGTACAAAACATTTACGTTCCTTTTCGTTTGTACCACATACCTCAACATATACCTTTATATGGTTTCTGTTTGTAGTATTTAACCTTGAGACTCGACTAACACAAAACATTTACGTCCCTTTTCATTTGTACCATACACCTTTATGTTTACTATAAATCACCTTTTTCATTATAAAATTTGATTTCTTGATGTTTCATTCATAATATAAGCTCTTTGACAATTGAACTAAGTTTTTTTATTATCTTTCACTTTACCTTTTCCATAACCTTATTTTCATACATTTGCCATGTCCTTATCTTTTTTATATATTTAGTTTAACTTATTCCCTCGTTTGCACTCCTCATATCACGACAACGCTATCTTAACCACTCTCTTAATACTTAATACTTTAAATGAAATTAACAATGACTGCTTCATACTTGGATGTTTAGCTTAAGGTAATCAAAACATTTCTATGAGAGAGGAATAGTAGAATATTTAAAGTGTAGCTCAAGTAAGCTTCCAATTTTGGAGAGCCCCCAAAATAACTATTGAATTACAATGTACTACACAACTATCAATGGGTTGTTCTTTGTAGGATCTATGTTCTTCTTTGGTTGGTTTCATTACAATAGACATGCTCCAAAGTTAGCTTGGTTCCAAAACATAGAATCCATGTTGAATCACCAATTGGACATCTTTTAGGTTTAGGATCTCTCACATGGGTGGAGATTTATAAGTGTGAAAATAGGCTAAATGTGGCTTTGGTAGTTGTAGGTCTTTACATTGCTTGTAGGTCTTGTCACGCATGCATGACTACAAAGCCATCTCTCTTGTTCCTTTTTCCTTGAACCAAACTTGCCCTTGGGTAACGCTATCAATGCCCATGTTGTTGGTGCGTTCATTTAAAGATGGAGATAATAAACTATATTAATATGTAGATAATGGAATATCTATAGCTTTGTTTTTTCTTCTTCTTCTTTTGTCCAAAAAAAGATAATACATTAGTATTAAGAAACGCCACGCCCTAAGGCTATACATAAAAGATGTACCTTTTGGTAATTAGCTCCTTTTCTAAATTCTAATCGTCAGCTTAAGTAAATACTTCGGTATAGAGTAGAGTCACTCCATCTTATCAGAAATCCGTTTATGAAATATGGATTTGTCCCAACTGGTATGAAACTCCAATTGTTTGAGCTTCGCATTTTGCGTATTATCTTTTATGATATCCAAAGAACCTCTGAGATTACCCACAATCTCTGTCCAAATCCCAAATAAGCTATTCGGGATGAAAGTTTCAAGGGAGTTCAACCCGCTCAACGTGTCATGATATTAGAGCTTGATAAAACAAAGTTATCTGGCCAGGTCTTTCAATCACATTTTGGAATACGTTTAAACATCGATCCTTCCAAATATACCAAATTGTGATACTACTTACCAATTACCATATTTTAGGTTTATCAATCTCTATTTGTGGATTCAAAGGTATCATTGTTTTTTGCATCAAACCATGTTTAACAACAATAGCATCTACAACATCCTCTTGTTCATATACCATTGGTTTATCTTGTACCATCGCTCATAATACCACTCCCCATGTATACACTACTTGAGGATATAATGTTATTAACAATATTATGATTCTTTTCCTAGAGTGAAGTTCAATGTCACCCAAAAACCCATTGATTAATTCCAATTAATTGATGCACCTAAAGTCATACAAAAAGTTTGTGTTGTTGTATACATTTTCTGCAAATTAGTAATCTAACCATCTAGATACAAACTTGTATCATTAGCAAATTCTACATCTACAACATTTGCCCCATCAAGGGGCATAGTTATTCCTTTCAATCCAATATCTTTAGAAGCCAGAAACAAGCTCATAGCATCAGCAAAAAACAATGGTGCTTGATGACATCCATGTTGTACACTTTGAGAATTTTGAAACACGTCACCTTTAACCCCTCCCAACAAAACAGAACTAATAGCCAATTTGTACAAAGAAGACACTCCTATCACCCATTATCAGGAAAACCAAGTCTTCCAAGAGTACCTACCATGAAGGAAATCCCAATCAACTCAATCATAGGTTTTTTTCAAAATCAAGTAGTAAAATAGTTAAATCCTCTTTTTTCTTGCGAGCCAAGGCAACAACCTCCCAAATAAAGAATATATTATCCATAATACTTCTTTCCTGAATGAAACCCGTTTGGGTGTCATGAATCAAATCATGTAATAAAGGCTACAATCTCAATGATATTGTTTTTGCAAACTTTTTATATACTCTATTAAACAAAATTATTAGTCTCCATTTTTTGATATTGTCTGATATACCCTCACTCCTAGGTACTAAATCAATCAATCCAACCGCCATACTACGAGGCATACACATAGTATTGAAAATTCTTTGATAAGCTTTCAATAAGTCTTGCCCAATATATTTCCAATATTTAAGGGAAAAGTGTGAAGTAATTCCATCCTTCTTGGACAAGACGTAAGACTTAAAGCTTTAAGTGCATTATGTATTTCATAACATCAAAGGGCTTCAGTAATGGAACCTTCATTTCTTTGTGACTTTAGGTTTAATTTTGTCCCATACTCGTTGTCATCAAGTAGGACGACTTCACATTAAAAAACCACAATAAGATAAATACATAACTAAAATAAAGCGAATCTTAATAGTGTTTAGACCATATTTGTAATGTACATAGAGGTCATATTAATAAAGCAATATGATCAATTTAATATATTATATGAAGAGGCAACTGAAGCAAAAAAAAGTATATCCACAAAATTTTCCCATGTTGATAATTCTGAACAATGCATTGTTACTCCACTGTCACCACTCCTATCATGAGGATCCTGAATCATATTAAAGTCTCTTACTACACACCAATGATCTATGACTGGCAATGAACAATGCAACTCTATCCACATCTTTAATCCTCTTTAGAAGAAATTGAAGCATACAAATTAAAAAATCTAACCATTTTATTATGAAAGTTAATGCTAACATATTGGGCTATTCCTAACAATAAAATCCCCCCATCCAACATATTTACTTGCCATACATAATCAACCTTGGATCTATGTTGATCCATGTGCCAGAACCCACTACGTTTCTTAATTTCCTAACAATATTGAGTCACAAACTTTAGTACATCTTTCATTTAAATGGCGTTCTTGTAACATGACTATGTCCACCTGACCAATTATACATTTATGCAACTCCTCCCGAAATTGTCATTGAGGATCCCCCAAGACTCTGAACATTCTAAGAAATAATCTTCATAGTTATACAAATTTGGACACTAATTGTTTTCTTTCAAACATCTATTCTTGTCTTTTTGAGACATATCTTGTGACTTAATCATTCTTTGAAAAGATATGTAATCTTTACTAAATGCATTAGTATGTTTATGTACTCTATGAGCCGACATCCTACTATCATTTCCTTGGAAGTTTTTTACTAATGAGTATGTGGAAGTTCTCCAATTAGTAGCATCATGAAAGGATTTTGATCCTTCGGCAAGTGCTTGGACATGGATCTTGTCCATCTCCAATGTCAACTACTCAATTTTCAGTTTGCACTTCCCCCACAACCTCTTGCCCATGCATTGTTTCTGGATCATTTATCGGAATGATAATGTGTTATGCATATAAAACCACTTCGCAGCTACATCCCTCCTAATGATCCTCATTGTATGTCTGGACATTGAAATTAGGATCACCCGATCTGGATTTTATTTCTTGCACAATCTCTTTGCCACGATGTCTATGGTCAAGTACTTGCCTTTTTCCCAAATCTTTCGTCAACTGAGTTTGTCCTTCTCCTACGCATGTTAGCAAATTATATATATTGTCCTTCTTAGGTTGTCATTGTTTCTGGATCATTTATTGGAATGATAATGTGTTATGCATATAAAACCACTTTGCAACTACATCCTTCCTAATGATCCTCATTGTATGTCTGGACATTGAAATTAGGATCACCCGATCTGGATTTTATTTCTTGCACAATCTCTTTGCCACGATGTCTATGGCAAGTACTTGCCTTTTTCCCAAATCTTTCGTCAACTGAGTTTGTCCTTCTCCTACGCATGTTAGCAAATTATATATATTGTCCTTCTTAGGTTGTCATTGTTTCTGGATCATTTATCGGAATGATAATGTGTTATGCATATAAAACCACTTCGTAGCTACATCCTTCCTAATGATCCTCATTGTATGTCTGGACATTGAAATTAGGATCACACGATCTGGATTTTATTTCTTGCACAATCTCTTTGCCACGATGTCTATGGTCAAGTACTTGCCTTTTTCCCAAATCTTTCGTCAATTGAGTTTGTCCTTCTCCTATGCATGTTAGCATATTATATATATTGTCCTTCTTAGGTTGTCATTTGGATGTATCCTGCCACATCTTTTTTACTATGTGTCTTTTGCCAAGTTGAACCCAAGGACCCCCAACACTTGTTTGCGGCACAAAGGTCCCATTCTTTTACATAAAAAACATTGATTTGGTTAACCAATATATAAAATGTTTTGCCTCTTTCCACATCCCCCATTTTCCAAACAAGGTAACTTCACATATGAAGGCAACTCTCTAGTACATATTAATTTCATTGCTGGTATTCCAAACAATTGACCATCTTTGTTATGTATATAAGCATCTAATACTACTCCGATTAAAGCCCCTAACTGATGCAACAATTGATGACATTCCTTAGGCAATCCCAAAAAACTTGCAATTAAAACTAGAAACGCATGTTGGGTCTCTTTCATTGGGTCAAAAGCATGTTTCCATTCCTTAAATTTAAAGCTTCGTTTTATGTTGTTGTTACAAATTGTAACATACGTGAAAATGTAAAACCATGTAAAAAAATGTGTAATTGTTACTCTTCTTTCATAAGTTCATTGTTACAAAAGAACTCATTTGAATGCGTATGTCAACACAATACATTTTATATTTACAATTCATGTACACAACTAGGAAATCTAATGACATGGATATTTCCTATAACCATATTGTAGTTGTAGACGCCAACATTTGTGAATGACAAAAGAAACATGAATCAACCATAAAAGGACATCATAATACTTCACATTCAACCGTGATCTTGTCAGAAAAGTGACGAGTCCTATATGCCTTTTTTTGTTAGAGACAACTTGAGTATTTGTACATACGCGACACATCATAATTGTATACATTTATTTTATGAAAACAAGGAGAAATGAAAGTTTATATTCATACGTAATATTTAACTCCACTATTGAATTTTTTTAATTTGTAATAGAGAAATCAATATGTAAATAGATGTTATTATCATCTTCAAAGGTCAAATATGACCTATGATACCAAAAACATAACATTGTCATGTAATACATGTGAACGTGAGTAGCAACTCTTGATGTTCAAGAACTTTACTAATGGATGTTGCACACTATGATTGTGAGAAAAAATTGTGCAAGGATTGGGTTTGGGCGAACATGTGTGGAAAGTATAGTTGAATCAAAGGCAAAGTATGATACTCAAACTCCCTAGGGCAAAGTTTCCATAGAGAGAGAGAAAGGCAAGATCGTGGTGAAGAGATTAAGGATTGAGAGATGATATTGGTGATGTTAGGAGAATAATAACATATGAAAAGAAAGCGGGCCCCATGCAAGCGTACCTAATAAACTTATATCCGCCTTCTCCTAAAAATTATTCCAATTTCAAGCCACAAGAAACAAATTTCCTACAAATTTTTCAGTTTGCACTCCTTAGAAACTTGGAAATCAATCTCTTTAACCCTTCCCCATGATCAAAAGGCCTCGATAGAATTGTTTGAGCAAATATTTCTATTAACAAAACGTAAATACCATCATTGGATTTTGTTGAATAATATTACTAAGGGATGTCTCAAAATTTTGAAGAACTTTTTATTGTAAGAGTGCATCGTATTTAGAGAAATATGTACCTTCAATTAAAAACATTAGTTGATAGTCAAATAACCAAGCCCACAACACACAAAACCAAATTATTTAAGGCGATATATTGAATAAGGTGAATGCAAATTACTCTGAACTCAAAGTTTGTCGAATGCTAGCATTGTGATGCCTTCCTCATGGGATTTGCGGTTGCGTTTCCCCAAGGTCCATTTCTATGCAAGAAAACGAAAATGCTTCCTTGCACACTCTTCATTAGCCAGAAGCTACTCGCGTAACAGTTCAGAAGGCAGTTGTGGTAGCATACGAGAGCATGGTAAACAACAACATAACAATGTGGTTGATTGTTATGTTCCGGTTCAACTTCCGACAGGTATTAGATCTCGATGAAAACCAAGTGCCACCGATATGTTCTTGTCAAGGCAGAGCTTCCTATGCGACAAACAAATTGGGGGAGCGTGTGGGCGGAGCTGAAGCGGGACGATCCTTTTGAGCACACGTGTCTTCTCACGGCTCAAAAATACACGTACATGTGTGTGCGCACACACAAATGTGTCCGCCCACGAAGGCACATGGAAATAGGGGACGCTAAAAAAATAATGCATGTGTCTAGTGCTTCGTCTCGGGGTCATCGTACAAGGCCTTTTGTTTCTCTATAGAGCCTCCATCTGGCCCCTTCCCGACCTCCTCCTCGTCCATAGAAAAGAGTAGTGAGGAGCATAATACGTAATGTACTCGAATGCATTGGCAAACAATCTTTTTCATACGAATGAAAACGAATGCGTATGTTAGTATAACATTATTATCTTTTATTTTATTTTATTACACTTTTTACCTTAAAAAAAATTTACCTTATAATAAATAATGAATACAAAAGATTAACCATACTTCGAGGGTGTTTACCATACTCGAATGACTGGAACCCATTCTCGAATGCGAATGCGCGTACGGTATGTATGGTTCATACTATGGTGCACACTGCATAGTATGAACCATTCGCGTAAGAAAAACACCCTGAATGATAAATACCATACTTTTGGATTAACTATTTATTATGAGGTAAATAAGCCTAAAAAATGAAAAAAAAAACATTTAAAAAATGAGAAAAAGGAAGAATGTTTGAATAACATTCGCATTCGTTTTCCAACGTAGGAAAACGAATGTTAAACGAAGACGAATTTTACGTACTATGCCTGAGCATTGAGGACTCAGGAGAGTGCTTTAAGAAAGAAGAAGAAGAAGAAGAAGAAGAAGAAGAAGAAGAAGAAGAGACCCTACATTTCTTTAATGCTATAACCGTTAATACCTAACCCCACCCAAAACCCAAAATCTTCTTCTTCTTCTTCTTCTTCTTCTTCAGAGAGAGAAAGAGAATCATTCCTTCTTCTACTTCAGAAAAAAGGAGAAAAAGAATGAAGTACTACTCATGACTCTGTTTTCTCTCTCTCTCTCTCTCTCTCTCTCTCTCTCTCTCTCTCTCTCTTACTTACACACACACACACTCTCTCACTCACGTGTTGGTCTCTCTCTCTTCCCCACCCCCCCAAATTCTGTCTCTTTACACCTCTTTTTGTCTTTTTTCTTACACAGCTCTCAGCTGTGCCAATGAATCATGCTATCAAATCCGTGCTTACAGGTTATCCATCCTCTCTCTCTCTCTCTCTCTCTCTCTCAGCCTTCTTCTCAAGCAATTATACAGTTGCAATTAAACAGTTGCTATTCAGGCAGATATGTATTTATAGTTCTGCTACTGATGTTCGTTACTCTCCAGGCTCAACTTCAAAATCACTGCTTCAAGAATTTACATGTTTTCGGAAGTATGCTGCTATGAAGCCAGTTTATGTGCTTTACATATACTCAACAAAAGCAAATGTCATTTCATGATGATTTGCCACCTGAGGTTTCCTTTACAAAAAATATAATACACAATCGATAGCCTGATTAAAAAGTCGTTCTCTTCAGATGATACTATAATACATTTAAAAGCAGATGCTGGGGTTGTATCCTGCTAGAGGTACGTGATATTGTCCAATCTTTTGTGTATATATGCTGTACATATATACATATATTTGGGACACAGATGCATGCCAGCATAGATGCTAATGCCCATTATTTTTTAATGCCAAAATCATGGCAGCAGCTATGAGGGAATCATGGATTTTAACTGCGAGAGTCACTATATTGCTGATGATAATGAATCTGACATCAGAAACCAGTGGATCGATGCACCGACAACCAAACTACTCTAAAATCGATAAGAATTTCAGTAGTTATAAGATGCTACAAACGTTGGACCGGAGAAAGCTCCTAACCTGCCATGATCCCAATCCTTATCTTCTTGTCTCTCATAATGTTTCTGGCCCACTTGCTGATAGACAGACTGTGACAGTGACTGTGAGTGGAGTCATTATACCTAGTGAGTTGGATTGGATAGCAGTGGTATCTCCATCAACCTCTGAGTATCTCTCTCTCTCTCTCTAAATGTGTCTATTTCTATGAATTTTCAATTTTTAAAGGGGAGTTTTTTTTCTGTATAGTCGTACATAAATTTCATAATGATGCACTACATGCCCATTCATCTTCTAATAGTAGCTCTTGTAGAAACAAAGCTTCTTAGCTTCAAAACGATGAAGGCAAGTTTGCCTTAAAATTCAATGTCCAGCCAATCATGCCACATGTGTACACTGTTGATAAATTTTCTAGTATTTTCCCCATTTCAGATTTATCAAGTATAGGTGCTGATTTCCACATCCATTCATGTTTGGCCCATCATCTCTACATACTTTTCATGGAGTAAATATTGATGCATATAAATATTTTTAAAAGATTTTGTAGGAAAATATAAAATGACCAGTAAAGATAGAAACACCAACATATTACTATTGAGACCTTTACCATTAATTTGGCTCAAGTTGAGACAATTCTAGGGTTTATTGGATGTTAATACAAAACACAGGTATAAGAATATGGTTATCTTTTGTATGTAGCATGAGTACATGCATACAAGATGAAGGGTTGTACACGGAAACAGGAGACCTTGCTTCCTTGCCCTTGTTATGCCATTATCCGCTAAAGGTGAAAATTATCCCTGATTATTATTACCCTTCATGTTTTTGTATTCATAAGTTTTTCCATATTGCACACATAAATATCTTCTTCTTCTTCTTCTTCTTTCCCTCTTTGCAGTTTCAATTCTTGAAGGATGATCCTACTTACATGAAGTGTTCAACGCAAAAGTGTTCAAAACGTATTCTAGGAGTTTGTGTGGCGAGGTCTTGTAGTGGGTCTCTCACGTTCGACATCATTAACATTAGGACTGACATTAAATTTGTCTTCTTCACCGGCGGATTTCATGCCCCTTGTGTACTTGCTTATTCTTCTCCACTTTCATTTGCCAATCCTAACCAACCACTCTATGGTCACCTGTCACTAGTTGATTCTAGTGGAATGACTGTAAGGTCCTCATCTAAATAATTTCTTTGCTTGCATGGGTGATAAGAACGATAGGAAATAACAATTTTATTACTTTGCATGGGCGATAAGGACAATAAGAATTAAAAAGGTCTTGACTTTTATGGTGATAAGTAGGATAAAAATACTAAATTCTTCATTTTCACTTTGATTAATAAGTCGAAAAAAGAATAATGTCAAAAAATGATCATGTAACAGGATGGCGCTTGTAATTCTTTCTAAGAAACATCTTTCAATTTTTATCTTCTGCAGATGAGACTTACTTGGGTGAGTGCAAAATCAGATCCACAAACTGTGAGATTTGCCAAAGGAAAGTCTGCTCTGGCCATCGTCTCAACATTCAATCAAAGTGATATGTGTGGTGTGTAATGAAAATGCCTTTTGTTTAATTGGTGCATTGTGGGGAGGACATGTGCATGGGGATATGTGTTTTGCGAGAGTTTATTATCTTAGGTTGGTAACAGTGATGATGCTTCAGGCCATTTCATATCAGATTGTTGAAGTGAATACATGAAGATGTAAACTAAAAGCAATTGTTTTGTATGATCCTAACTCAGATGGAAATTTTCATGTCAGAGAAATATATTATTATGTATTCAGTGAGATATTTGAACCTATCTGTCTCTCATACATTGATTTCTTTATATCCTGATAGATGAAATTCCGGGGCCAGCTTCAAATCTTGGTTGGCACAGCCCTGGATTTATACATTCTGCTATTTTGACTGGATTGTCTCCATCAATGAGCTATTCATATGAATATGGCAGGTCTGTCTTAAGGTTCATCTATGCACTATGATTGAACATTGCTTAGTAACTCCTATAATTCAAGGTTCAATATGCCTCAGATTAGGTTATACACTTTCTTTCTTTTTTGTAATCAACCATGATTTTTTATCATATCACATATCCATTCAGTTAGATTTTTATTTGTTAGTAATCAAGCTGGATGGAGCTCAATTCAGAAGATGAAGACACCACCTGCTTCAGGTTCATCAGAACTGAATTTTATTGCCTTTGGTGATATGGGCAAGGCTCCTCGTGACCATTCAAATGGCCATTATATTCAAGTAAAGTTTTCTATTTTTTTATTGAGTGAAAAATATTGCAAAAGATAAACCACAGTTCGAGCACATAAAGAGAATATTTTTAGTCTCGTGATGTTCCTATCTTGTTACATTTTCAATGGAGTGATAGTGAACTTTCTATGCCCTCAAAGAAAATTCATGAAATACTATAATGTGCCAAATGTTTCCTTTTTAAATGTTTGTAGCCAGGATCCTTGAACGTTAGTAGTGCTATCTTGAGGGAAGTGGCATCTGGAAAGGTGGATTTGATTCTGCACATTGGGGACATATCTTATGCGACAGGATTTCTAGCTGAATGGGACCAATTTTTGGACATAATCACACCAATTGCTTCGAACATTCCGTACATGACTGCCATTGGGAATCATGAAAGGTAAAATAAAATAAGCATTTCTCCATTTGACTATGCAATTTGTATATTTCCCTCGTTTAATTTTCTTTTAGAAATGTGGTTTAATAGCAGCAACTCAAAGAACATAAGCACTGTTGAGACATCAATCTTCTCAAATTATTTTTAAGTTAGCTAATTCAGTGGCTTCTAAACTGAAAATTATAATTGATTCCTCTATTTTAATGAATGATTAGATAAATATATATGGATAATCCTGGAATAGATATGAAACTATAAAGGACCTTTGATAGTCTTATAAAGGATCATTTTGTTCTTTTCCTGTTATAAAGATTGAGCTGAATTTGCAGAGATTTTCCCAAGTCTGGATCCTATTACTCATCTACGGATTCTGGTGGTGAATGTGGTGTTCCATATGAGACTTACTTTCAGATGCCCACCCAAGGGAAAGATAAGCCTTGGTATTCCTTTGAATCTGGCCCAGTGCATTTCACAGTTATGTCTACAGAGCATAACTGGATTGTTGGAAGTGAACAGGTAAGGTAGTACACACTCATACTGATTGATTTCGATGGTTTGGCAGATGTACTAAGCTACTGATATCTGACTTATGACCTTGGGTTGTGTGCCTCAGTACAACTGGATCCAAACTGATTTTGCTTCTGTAGACAGGAAAAGAACACCATGGCTCATATTTTCAGGGTAAATATACATGCATTCTTTCTTAAGTTTTAGTATCCGCATGATTTATTGGAATACGTTGTGGTTGGTCAATGAGATATGTTTTTTTATTGACCAAACCATGGGCTTGCATTCTTATTCCACAGTCATCGACCTCAATATGCGTCATTAAGTGAAAATTTAATTATCAACACATTGCTTCCTGCTGTGGATCCATCATTCTCTGCTGAAGTAGAGCCCCTTCTTCTTGAAGGGCAGGTACTATATATCATACTATCATAATGTTAATGTCTAAACCAGAAGTGTCCTAAAAAAAACTCACTACATATCATATACTCATTATCTCATAATATTGATGTCTGTATACCAGAAGTGTCATAAAAAAACTCATGATCCCACCCACATATACACATGGAGCTTAATACTTGCATTTCTTTTTTGTTTATTTCCCAATTGTAAATCTGCATCAAAGTCTCACACGTCTTATGTTTTTTCAGGTTGATCTAGCCTTGTGGGGTCATGTGCACAATTATGAACGAACCTGTGCTGTCTATCAAGGAAGATGCTCCCTGCTTCCTTTTAGATCTGAGGAGAATGGTGCTGATATATATAAAAGCAACTCTTACAGAGCTCCTGTACATGTCATTGTGGGAATGGGGGGTTTTGAACTTGACAAGTTTGCTGAATCTGTGAGTTCTATATATCTTCTTTCGTATGTCGTTTTTCTCAACTGTGTTCCAAACATGTGGCGGCATGTATAAATTCATATATTTTGCAGCATCAAAACTGGAGTTTATCACGAATTTGCAATTATGGATACGCTAAGATAAATGCAACACCTTATCAGCTTCAGTTTCAGGTGAAAGAAATGTTCCATCGCCCCTTGATATGTAGGATGACTGGGTGGACAGTATTTTGTGGAGATATCCTTACCTGCTTTTGTTATTGTGTGTTTCTCACAGTTGATAACCACCGATGATGGCAGCATTCAAGATTCATTTGTAATTCTCAAGGAATAGGTGGAGAAGCCTCAATTGATCCATCACTCTTTGAAGAGTGTTTCATTTGATTCTCGACGCTATGAATTTCTTTAACCACCTATAACAGATGTAAAACAAACACTCTTCAACCCCAAATGCCCCAAGCGTTCTTTCATCCTCAACCTGATCTAAAGACAATTACGGAATGACAGATGGATCCAATAAAGTGGTTCTCACGGAAAAAGCATGTAAATTTGCTTGACCTATAAACTTCATGTACTGCACATAACATTTGAAATAACGAAGATTCCTTTTAATTAGTGCACTCTACAATAATCTGAAACAAGGAAGAACCATTCAAACTAAGTTACTCAACATTGAATCAATGAGTGCAGAGATACTCTATAACAATCTGAAATAATGAAGATAATGTCAAACCAAAGGAGATTCTATCTATACTTACACCATTCCATTTCCTTTGATTTCAATCAGCGGTTGCATAGTCAACCTTTACTTCAACGACACATTTTCTCAAGTGCATTTCTAAACATATGTTCTTGTAGTAACTTGGCACTTCAAAATAGAGAGGCAGGAGAACATATTCACAATCATGCATGTCTCTGATTGTCCATACACCTGCTATAGTATCAACTATGCATGCGGTTCAATGCAAATTGATAGATCAAGTTAGTCCTATACATCCTCTTCACACACTTTTTGTCCTCTAGAATACACCTTTTTATAAGACAATATTCCCTAATGATGCCAGATTTTACTATGCCCTCATCCCTGACGTATATAAGCATTCCTGAACCCTTCATTTGCCTGATCAAAGTTCCATTGGAAATTCTATAGACTAATCATACAACAGTGTTAATATGAATGAAATCCTTGAGGTTTTTTTAGGGATTATCAACATATGCAAATGCCATCTTGCTTTCTCAGACAATCTTTAGGGCAGCTCTTGTTGACCTTGACCAGTTACTCGTAAGGTCGAGATTGGTTTTGACATATGCAACTGTAGGCATCCATATTCAAAGAAGAGACAAGCAAGCTCCCATGATTCAAGACTCTAAGACTGTACATTATTTTCATAGCACTGCATACTAAATCATTTCTGGGTCTTTCTCAGGTTACATACAGTTAGCATGCATATCAACAACAGTATAGAGGTACACAGTTATTTTTTTCTCAACAGATTTAATGTATATTTCTTGGCCAAGAAAGACTATGAGTGTCTTCCAGATAAGAAGTAATGCACTGAATTTGAAGGGATCCCAACAAGCCTGAATCTTTAGAGCTGTTCAATGTTTCTCAACATGCCCACCTCACAAATATCCAATAGCATAGCAAAATTTATAAGACTATGTTGAGAATATTCTTAACCATATCTATATTGTGAACATTTAGCAATTAGTGCAGTTTATTGAGAGTATATATTGCACAGCGAGATCATTAAACAGTTAATTTCTGCTTTGCCAAAGCTCACGACAGAGCATTTGGCATACATAACTAAAAATGCAATACCATCCTTTTTACAGCAGATCATAAGCAACCTTCATATGCATTCACAGTCCTCGCCCATTTCTCCAGCATTCTCATAGCCATCTTTCAACCAGTCTCAATACTTTCCACTGATTTTTCCAAACTCAAAGATGTTATCACTTTCTGCTACCATTATGTTCTCCCTAAAGATAATGTGAAAAAATGGGAATTCAAATTACTTCAGAATCATCATACTTTATTATAAAGGGAAGATGAAAAATCAGTCGGGCCATCACAAGCTAAATCAGTATCCAATTGTAAAGAATCAAATAGCTGAATACGCTGATGCAATTTTGAGATACTGCATGAGAATTATGACCTTGAAACTCATGTGCTTCATTGACTTCAAAGAGGCAGAAAGATCATCTCCAATACTTTGAAAGGGCCACATGTCCACAATTAATGTCACATAAGACAAAAGGAAGACAACCTTGAACAAACAAGTCAAGAAACTCATAGCTCGTATTATTTAGTTCCATCATTGTTGTATCAGGAGGGATGAATATTTTCTCTTTGCAGTCTAACCATTGATCTTGGTGTTGTTTTTGAAGCTTTCCTTTTTGCTAACCCTTGTCTTACGCACTTTTTAAGAAATGGGAAAATAAGGATTGAACCTGACATTAGTATTTAGCCAGCGAAAGAATTATCCATGTTTATATTAAATACGACCAACTTTTAAAATACTCTAGGAAGGTTATGGCATTTCCATAAATGACCAATTCATCAAATTATCACAAAGAAATTTACAAATATGCATATCCATCTTAGCTGTTCAACATTATTATCTCCTCCAGGATACATGGGCCTCTTTAATCTCTTCATCCTCACCACACCCAACAGCATTATTGTCTTCATCATCTGCCTCATCCATAGTTTCCATGCCCTCCATTTCTACAGCAATCTGCTCATTTACTTCCTCGCTCTCTCCCTCATGATCCTCATCTTTCTCATCACTGGGATATACTCTCCCATATAAAGGTTTCATCCCATAATCATGATTTCCAGTTTTCATGTCTTTACTGTGATCTCCAGTTTTCATAGATTCATATTCATTTTCAATTTTAGTGACCTCATCATCATCTTCTCCTTCAGTTTGCATGCCTCCATCTTCATCCTTGATTTTAGTGTCTTCACCTTCATCTTCAGTTTGCATCCCTCCATCTTCATCTTCAGTTTGTGTGCCTTCATCTTCGTATACTTTCTTTTCCATTTCCAGTACCCTGGACCTCATATCACCATCTGCTTCATCCTCACTTGTATCACTATCAATATCTGCGAAGTCTTTCCTAGATTTCTTGACACACTTGGTTCCCATTCTAATAAGTTCCATGAACCTTTGTTTCACTGAGTGTATCACATCTTTCTCTAACACCTGACCCTTCCTATATCCTTCCCTCAAGAAGATAGTTTGAACATTCCCCTTAATGGACATGTAAAAAATCCCTGGATTTTGCAAAACAGTTATTCCAAGTTTTTGGGGGAGCTTATAATCTTCTCTCAAATGAGCCAATCGATCAACCTGTGTTCTTTTCTCGACAGTTATATGCAAAAATTCATGCACAACAGCAACCGCACGCTTGAATGCCTCGTCGGATTGAAGATCAAGGTCACTCGTATCGTCATATGGCGACCGGTAAGGCAATTCTTGCCATTTCCTCATTTTGATTCGAAAACCCTTCTTTATCTTGAAACCAGGAGGAAGATTAATGGGAAATGAATAAGCCTTTTTTCTCTTCTCTGATTCACAAAGACCACTGGTGGTATCTGGGTTCTGCCGAAAAGCTTCTATCGCGGGTATCGCATATTGAGGATCCCACTCAAGAAGCTTCACACTTGGTGATACTTTACCAACATCCTTCTTTGCAATCACGAGCTTGAAAAGATGTGGATTTGCTTTGATGACTGATTTTTTGAAATCGTCAGGTAAACCCAACTCGTCCTTAACATATCTGATTCGATCAAGCCGAATCCTCCTAGTGCTAGAAAGCATCAAAACCTTTCTTAACCTTTCAGCACACAAATGTGCTCTTTCTTTCTTTATCCTTTGCTCATCTTCTAATAATTGCAATATAGGCTTAGCTAAAGTAACCCATATATTAACCTCTTGTGGGTTTCTATAAATCCTTATGATCCTTGGATATTTCTGAAGAATATCACTCATTTTTTGCGGCTTAACAAGACCCACATATCCTCCTCTTCTGAGCATATATCTGAGAAGCATTTTCTTCTCGGGTTGTTTAAGCAGAAGTCTTATAATACGTTTCATGAGGTTCATTTTCTTCTCATCATCTAATGAATTCTCAAAAGAGGCATCCCTGTGTTTGTTCAAAAGAAGCTTGTTCTTTGTAATTTTGTTATAGACAACATACCTGCACTGAAGAAATGCATGAGGTTGGGAGAATAGCACAAGGTTGGAGGAAGGGGAAGAGGGAGAAGAAGATGCGTTGATGCAGAATTTCTTGACAGATCGAAGGGCCCACATAATAGGATGAATGTAGAATCAACCCAACTCAAAGCTTTTACGGAATGGCGATTTCTATGAAGACACTGTGGAAGAGGACATGGCGCCACTTTTTACTCTGTTTCAATCTCCATGGCCAAGGCTGTGTGTACAGCGCTTAAACCCTGTTGTGATGGAGAGGAAGGGGTTTGGGGGGGGCCAAGGTGTAGATGGTTCATTCACACCTGCAGTTGTATCAACTAGGAGTCACAAACGGTTCAAGCTTCAACCGAGCCGTTAAACCGTTTTAATCAATAACCATTTTAAACATTTAAGTTAAAATAAATAAATAAATAAATAACCATTAATTAAACCATTAAATTAATAAACTATTAAAGTAAAAAAATAAGTTACCCAAAAACCTATAAACCCGAGTTTTAGAACCAAAACGAACCGTTTATCGAAAATCCAAACCAAACCATTAAATTTTTTTGGAACCAATAAACCGTTAAACCATGGCTTAACGGTTCGGTTCAGTTTGAACGGAAACCGTGCCCATTGCTAGGTATGATCACACAAAAACCCAAACATTACATTGAAAATCGGTATATTTGCACAAAAAATCTAACACTATATATCAATAGCTTTCTTCCCTACTCATGTGAGGCCACAACGAGTTCCATAACATGCACACCTCATGTATAAACAAACATATGCTCATTTCAACCCCAAGGATTTCCTTGTTACATGATACATCGCATATGTGGGTCATGAGTCATGACCATTTGTCCATTCTAAACACTATTTTGTTTCAAGTGATTTCCTTTGCATTTTGATCACTCATGTGATGGAGTTATACTACTGCACAATAAGATGGGGCATTACAATGTTCGGGAAATTTTTATCCTACCACAATGTTTTCAGAATTTACTAGAAAGTTAATAAATAACCTTTTATATTTTGTTCCCTCCATGTGTGTACATTTATTACCAATGCTAAATTTGTTGGCCAACATCTTAGCTAATTTAAATCAATGCTAGACAATCTACAAAGGGAAACATTATATATATCCCCAACACGATAGCTATATATAGCCTCGTGTGTTGATTATTATGAGTACATAGTGCCAAGGTCCGGTCCTACGTGGTTGGTGGACTTCGCTTAGTCTAACGCGTCATAGAAAAGTTGCCCACCCAACATTTAATAGAGAGCAAGATAAGCTTGCTCCAAATAAATTCAAGTGTTTTAGTTTGAATGAACGACCAACACATTAAGCCATTCTATTCTATTCGTCTACATTGACCCAAGCTGTAACGAATATGCCCCTGCTCCTCTTATAAACAGATCGATCAGATGTTAATAAGGTAACGAGCGAGCGCAACCTCAGCATAGATGTTTGTGGGGTGTTCCCAGGGGATCGGGCTCCAATGAAGTTGCAATGATTTGGTGCCACATACGGGGCTTAATGATAGCGTGTGCATGACCGGGATGCAGATCGGGCGGGCGGGCGGGCAGACGAACTGAACAGTCAAAGAAGGTCATGTCATGTGGGCAGCTCATGCATGACCGTACTGTGGAAAAAAAGAAGGATGAGAGAGGATGTGTGGGGCACCACATCCACATCTTCTCTCTACCCTCGCTTTTTGCCTGGAAGAGAGAGGATGTGTGGGGCACCACCACCATCCACTTCCACATCCTCTCTCTAACCTCGCTTTTTTCATCGAAGAGAGAGGATGTGGCATGTCCACATACTCTCTCTACTTCCTTTACTGCTGCTGGTAGAGAGAGGATGTGGCTGGGATGTATTCGTCCACATCCTCTCTCTACATTGCTGCAGTGTCAGCTTTCAGCAGAAGAAGACAAGAAGAAGGCGATGAAGAAGAAGAGGAAGTCTGCAGAAGAAGAAGAAGTCTGCAGAAGAAGAGAAGGAGGACGACAAGAAGAAGAAGAAAGAAAGAAAGAAAGAAAATGAAGAAAACGCAACATTTTCATCGTCTCTCCTAACCTTTGAATTGTTTGTTGTTCGGAGAAGACAGGTATTTTTTTGAATTTGTTGTTGTTGTTGAAACGCAAAAAAAACAACAAAAAAAAAAACAAAATGATGAGAGCCGGAATGTTTGGCGTGGTTCTCATACCTGTCTCAGAGCTTCTGTCTCGTCTCATAGTTCAAGCTTATACAACCGCCATGGCAGCAAAAGAGGTTCTGATTGAGCAATCCAACTTCAATGAACTCTCGGGGTATCTTGAAAGGCTCATTCCTGTTCTCAAAGAATTGCAAGAAAAGAATATAAAAGAGACACCTCCCATGAGATTAGCCCTTGAGTCATTTGAGTGCAAGATCAAAGAAGCTAACGAACTCATCCATGAATGTACGAGCAAAAGCAGGTTCTATCTTCTCTACAATTGTAGGGTTATTGTGAAAAGGTTGCAAGATATCACAGTAGAAATTGGACGGTGTGTTAATCTGATTCCTATTGCTACTCTGGATGTATCAATGGAAACTCGTGACATGACTTTGGACTTGCAGAGTCATATGCAGGCAGTAGCATTTAAAGCTGCTGAGGGCAAAGAAGAAATTTTAGAGAAGCTTGATATAGGCATGAGAGAGAGACAAGGTGATAGTGATCATGCTAAATCTTTGCTCTACCAGATTGCACAAGTGGTCGGAGTCTCGAATGACCCTTCGAGTCTGAGGGAAGAGCTCGAGAAGCTTAAAGACGAAACAAAAGAAGCTTGTCTTCGTAAAAGTCAAGCTGAAGCAATGCAACTTCAACAGATAATATGTTTTCTAGGTCAAGTAGATGATTTACAATCAGCGAGCAAGAGAGAGAGTGATTATAATGATCAGAAGAGAAGGAATTCTTCTTCTTCTTCTTCGCTTTTAAATGTTGGACAACCCTTACCACCTTGGAAATCCTTTTTTTGCCCAATGAATCATACTGTCATGGAAGATCCTGTAGAGATCGCATCAGGTCAGACTTTTGAACGAACAATAATCAAGAAGTGGTTTGATGATGGAAATAAGACTTGTCCGATTACAAAGATCGAGCTCAAAACTTTGGAGATGCAACCCAATATCTCGCTTCGGAATTCTATTAAAGAATGGAAGGATCGGAATACTTTCATAACAATTGCTGCCACTAAGTCGAGGTTAGATTCTGAAGAGGAGGAGAATATACTGAATACTTTGACCGATTTGCATAGGTTATGTGAAGAAAAATCTATTCACAGAGATTGGATAAGGGCTGAGGGTCTTATTCCAGTTATTACTGGCTTGTTATCTAGCAATAAACACATGATCAGGAGGAGAGCATTAGCCACACTGCAAAGTTTGGCTATCGATAATCCAGCAAACAGGGTATTGTTCTCATTAGCAATGCCTTGAAAACTATTGTTTTGAGAAGCCTAGTTTGAAAAGTTTTACAAGCTTTTATTCAAAGATGCAAAAATAATCTTGTGTTTTTTGTATATAAATATGTAGACATTTCTGAAAAATTATTTGCACTTTTTATATAGCTATAAAAAAATATTCATGACACTATTAATTTTTTCTGTTTTTGACCCATTATTTTATGCATTAATGTACAATTTATGAATACATTTGCGAATAGAGACGCCACCACATTACAATGTGCTATGCACGTAATGTCTTGCTTTATAACCAACTTGTCTCTAGACTGAGTGAATATATAGCTAGGATACAGAAATTTGGATGCTTCTACGTAAGAAATGATGGAATGCTCATTTTTTTTTCTTGAACAGGACAAGATAGCTGAAGCGGGTGCAATACAATATGCTGTACGCTCTCTCGCACGTGATGTGCAGGAAGGAAGAAATGCAGTGTCTCTACTTTTAGAACTCTCGAAAAATTCTAGGGTTTGTGAACAGGTTGGAAAAGTTCAAGGATGTATTCTTCTACTTGTTACCATGTCAAATTGTGCAGATCAAGCAGCAGCAGAGGATGCCAAACAGATCCTTACCCATCTTTCAAATAACAACCAGAATGTGGTGCAAATGGCTGAAGCTAACCACTTTAAACCATTGGTACAATGTCTGTTTGAAGGTATTTCTCCTATATTTAGCTGTCAACATTTTCATTCTCTACGATTTGCTACTGTTATCGATATATAACTACAACTTTTTTTAGGGAAAAACTGTGAAATACCATTGAGTTTTTCTTCTATTTTCTTAAATGTCCCTAAGGTTTCATTACTTCCCCAAATGCTTTTGTTCAAGAACTCTCCAGCAATTATGCAAAGGTCGTTTTTTTCTCAATTACATGTTCTATTTGAATAAATTATATTGCGACAAAAATCCGTGTAAAGAAACACGGAAATCTATGAATCAGACCTGTCATACGCCATATAGCATCCTAAAATCAAACAAGATATTCTGCACTTGACATAAAATCATCAGATTGGTAATATAAACTGAGGAAAAACTGGGAGAAAAGTTGTAATAGCAGCAGCGGAACAGTTGTGAGAAAAAATAGACACAGTCAAGCTGTGAGAAGGCTGTTAGATAGCATTAACAAAATAGTTGCGAAAAGTAGAGACACAGCCAAAGAGCAGAGCCTGTTTGCAAGTAGCAGGAAAAATGAAGTTCTTACAAAAGAGGTTGGTATAGCCTATTATACAAAATTGGGGAACGTGGGTGAAATGGTTGCTTGGTAGTTAAGTGACTCTTGTACTACCAAACAGGTTCAATAAATGAGGAATAACAGGGAATATCTTGGAAAAGTGGAAGAGAGAGAAGGCATTTAAAGAGTTGTAGATTCTAGAGGGAGAAGAATCTAGGAAGAGAAAGAAGAAAGAAGAAAGAAGAAAAAAAGATATGTTCTAGAGAGAGAATGTAGAGGAGAGATAATAAAGATGAAAGAGTGCAGGTATGGAGCTGCCGCTCTCCAACAAAAACGAGCAATGAACATTACGGCAGGATTTTGTAGATTTCAAAGTGCAAGGTGTGGAGCAGTGAGAAGAGGTGCATAGACAATGTTTTGCCTTGTTCGCAGGGTGTGTGCGTGGAAACAAAATAATCCCACAAGCTCGCCAATCCCAACAATCAAAAAAGATGATTCATCACAGAGACTGGATATGGGCAGGGAAAGACACAATATTGAATGCCTTGTTTTTGTCCATGTGTCTGGCATCCCATTTGATCTTTTATTTTATTTGAAGCACATAACTACTTTGATAAAACCAGTACAATCAAACATTTCCCTGGACTATCCCTGTGCCTTTACATGCTTCATCCCAGAAACACACTTCCACCCAGGATCAGTAATGCTATCAACATGCAAATAGCCAACAAATTGAACTGGAAGCTATATTAAAAGGGTATCAGCATTGGTTGAATGCAAAGAATGATATTGAAAATATAAATCTCTGGTGTAAGTCTTGTTATAGTTAGAGAATTACATTAGGGTATTTTTCTACTGGTACACAATCTGTATGATTCGTTTGATCATTGGACGTGGAGAGCCTTGAGGAAAGCCGTGCAGTGCCATCGTAGATTCTGCTGGGCAGTCTCTGTTAAAATTTAAGAGAAATGAAAGATAGTCAAATCACAGTCTTTCAAATACTTGAAGCCCAAAGGTTGAAACAATTTCCAGTAATCTTAAGAATTAAACTAGGGGTTAAAGTGTTTGACCCCCAATGAAGAAGTTCCCTCTAAGCTAGTTAGCCTTATGATCTCTGCTACAAGAAGTGTATTTTAATATAATCAGAAAAATTCAAAACTTGTATTGTTTTCATCTATCTACTAGTAAAAAAATGAGCAAGGGTACATGTAACAATGTGGGAAACAAGCTGTTCAGGCTGTTCATATTGCCGTTGATGTTAAGATTGGCACCCAAAGCTTGAGAGAGAGAGAGAGAGAATGACAATGTTCTACATTATAGATGTCCCAAATACAGCTGAGAGCCGATTATGATGCATTGACATACATGAGAAGCGGCTATGATCCTTGAGACCAAAAATTATTATGAAATTCTCTCCCCACAACATAGATGGGGCTTTTAAATGGTAGAATAAAAGGGAAAGTAAAAGTTGAAATAAATAACTGAACTCTCTAGATCACATATTCTCTTTTTGTGCCGAACATTTGACCAACCCCCAGTTTCTATTTTCAGTGTGTAAACATATTCTCAGTTGCTTCGGTATGATGCCCAAATGTAAGCTTGGGCATTGTCAGTGGCCCTCAGTAATCGTCCCAATAATTAGCATTAATATGGCTAGCACCCAAATTCTAGATGTGGCAGCACCACACATGCAGTCTTAGCTGAGAATATGTCAAAAGTACTACATTGTTTGCATAAGCCAGAAGCAATATCATGAAATGTCCACTTTTCGGTATGTTCTCCTAAGACTTTTTGGATGAACTTTCTTAATTTGTCAATATGGATCCCAAATAGAGTAGGTGAGAGAGGACAAATCCATGGTGCTCATGGACTCTCCTAAGACTTTTTGGATGAACTCTCCTAATTTGTCAATATGGATTCCAAATAGAGTAGGTGAGAGAGGACAGATCCATGGTTCTCATGAACTCTTTTAAGTCCATTTGTCTTCAACCTACAACTCACTAGCTGGTTTAGTGAGCCAGGTCACCATTGCATTCATGCGCGTTGTGCATCTGCTCCTTTTTATCCACGGTTTGCATTTTATAAATTATACAATTTGTGAGCTGTAAGTTCATATACAAGGCTGATGGTAAGTCATTCACTATGGAAAAAAACTGAGATTTCTGTTGAGAGCATATATGTTCATAATGATTATTGCAAACAAGTGAATGTAAATTTAACGTCAAATGCCGAAAGATCTTGAGGGATATTAGAACTCCTCAATATAGTAAATTTCTCATCCATATTAGGCTTTCGAGCAATGCATACATCTTCCATCCAAGCCGCTGCGTTCAGCTTAAAAATGTGAAGTAAGTTGTAGCCAGCTTAACTAAAGTCTGTGTTACTAATAAGGGCTCGGAACAATGCCAATACATTGATCAAACACTTAGCAACCACTCTTTTTCCCCAGTATCGTCTATCAATTGATGAAGCAATAACCTGCGTCCCTAGGATATTTAGAAATATGCCCTCTCCTATTCTGCCACTTACCTACCTGTAGTATGATTAAGTGGAATATCCATGCATGTTTGTGGAACATTTTCAGGATGCACCTATATTGTAACTTGCTTTAACTGCCTGAAGATACTCCACAAAAGTACTCTCCATGTGTTTGAGAAGCATTTCCAGGAATTATGCCTGCAGAAACTTCATGAGTGATCTACATCCACTATTAGACTGCGCATTACAAAGAATGGTGCAGCTATTTCTTTTCTTATTTCTATGCAAGGTGATACTATTCTATGTCACCTTGCAATGATTCATCCCCAATGTGCTTTGTTTCAGCTCAAACTGTTTCAATCCCCGGAGGGGTAGATCAGAAACATCAGAACAAAATGTGCATTGTCTACACTAAAAATATAAATGCTATTGACATTAAGAGGAGAAGACAAATTGAGGGAAGTATGTGTTTCATTGTGCCATTGTGTCACACTCTAGAAGTATTTCAACTCATAAGCCCTCAATTTCCAATGAGGTATATCCTCTGCCGAAAAACATCCAGTATTGACATGAAGCAATTATATCATGCATTTGCCAGTATCTGTTGGATATGTATTTTCTTATATTGGATGAATTTGTCGTTTTTATACAAAGTTCCTCTGAGGCATCATTCAAAAAATTCCACTTTTTAGATAGACTTAACTTGCCCACATCTGTTTGTGATCATGTCAGAATCAATTCTGAGAGTTTTGTAAACTTAATATGGTTTTCAGCATAGTATAAACCATACGTGCATTCGTATTCGGGAATGTTTCAATCATTTGAGTATGGTAAACACCCTTGAAGTATGGCAAATACCATACTTTTGTATTCATAAGGTAAATTTTTATTTTAGGTAAGAAAGTTAAGGTAAAAGCGTAAAAAAAAACATAAGAATGTTTTGATAACTGAAAGAATGATGATAGAAAGAAGAGAGAAGGAAGATATATAGATCCAAAACCACAAAGATCTATTGATAATGAATAATCATGATGAAGGAAGATAGAAAGAAGATACATAAATCCAAGTCTACAAAGATATATGGATAACAACACAACTACACTACATGAATAGGCAAGAAAAACACCACAAGAAAGAGACTCCACTTCTCCACCACCTTACTCTTCTCGCTTTATATGAAGTTCTCCTCTACTAGATAAGTTTCCCTTGCTTTCTTTTCCACGCTTTTTTTAGAACTTTTCCATCTCCTATTCTTAGCTATGACACAGCTATCTTCTAATCATCATATCTCCCTCGTCCAAGCTCCAAATGTAGAGCTTTAAAAAGCTACGGATAGCTCTCTTCATAAGCTTTCTAACCCATATTTGAACATGATATTTGGCCTCCAAACAAATGAGTTATGAGCGTTCGTTTCAGACTGTGTTTTGGTGGCCCACTTTTTTCTTCTTTTACTTTTCTCCATCTTTCTTGCTTTTAGTTTGACTTATCCTTGAGACCTTGATTCGTGTTCTTACCCTCCGGATGTGAACGCTCCATACCTTATATTCTTGTAGAGTTCAATACCTTGAATTCTAGAAACACTTTCACAATAACATACACAGTCGTTTGCATTCGTATAAAAAAGAATATTTGCCAATGCATTCGAGTATATTATGTACTAAACTTTTTAGTCATGCCTTAGCAAGAAATGTTTGATATGTATTTTCTCATATTGGATGAATTTCCTGTTTTTTTACAAAATTTCGCGATGTATTTTGTTGTATTGGATGAATTGTATTCAATTTTTGAGATAGACTTAACTTGCCCACGTCTGTTTGTGATCATCTCAGAATCAATTCTGAGAGCTTTGTAGACTTAATATGGTTTTCAGTCATGCCTTATCGAGAAATGTTTGATTTATTATATGTGCCCCTTGTGAGTGCCCAAATCTTGGACGTATGCCTTTGATAATTGAGTATGGACAGCCATATCACATACCTTGATCCATTTTTCATAAGCTTTGGAATAATTTCCAGACATGTTTACAAAAGAGAGAAGTTTTTCTTGTTATATCCTTAGAACATCATATGAAGACGTAATGTAGTGCAAGACTCTCTTAGACCAAAACTGTAAAAAGAAATGGTTTCAAAATTTAGTTCCTCTCTGTACTTTTTTATTCTTGTTAATTGAAATCAATATTTTGGATGGTTTTCAAAGTTTCATCTAACACAAGTCAAGGATATCCTAGCTCAAGATGACCTAATTTTCAAGGATTCCCAGTTGCTTCAGTGATGTATATTTTTATTGATAAGAGTTATAGCTGTCTGTAGAATGACGCAGGAAAGTCTGCCTTAATGCATTTCATCCAATATATATTGCTGACATGAATTTCGATATATGAAACTTCACCTACTCTCGGGCTCTTTGATCATGTGAATGGGGATTGCATGCAAGAAATGATTACTAGAATTTACGTTACTTGCGATGGACTTCTGTTACACTTATTTTACTCCAGTTATATTTGATATTAAAACTAATTTTTAAAATTTTTTATAATACTTTTTATATTTCTGTCCCTCCCTCTGCTTCCAGTTATTACTAGAAATAACTAGATCATGTGAATGGGGAACTTATGTTACTTGTGATGGACTTCTGTTACACTTATTTTACTCCAGTTAAATTTTTTTATAATACTTTTTATATTAACACTTAAGATGTAATCTCTTGTTTGGTCTTATAGGCCATTTTGGCCTTTTAAAATGACGTTAATATATCTTTCTTTCTTTCTTTCTCATCTCTCTATCTCTCACTCATATATGCTTGATTTAAAGCCCCATCTATTCTGGTTTTAGAAAGGTATATTTTTATTGTGATACAATTTTGCTTTCCATTTCAAACACTTCTCTGAGTATTTCTGTGAGTACCTTTTAATTTGAGCACTCTCAGCAAGTTCAATTATGAAGGCAAGATGATCTGGATTGTATGGCAGGATCTGAGATGACCAAAATACTCATGGCTAGTGTTCTTGCTCGAATGGAGCTTACTGACCAAAGCAAAGGTGTGGTGGCAATGGAAGGAGCTATACCACCATTAGTGAGAATGATATCCAATGGAAAGCTAGAGGCAAGAACAGCAGCTCTGGGAGCTTTGTTGAACCTCTCTACTCATCCTGAGAATCGTGATCCAATGATAAGTGCAGGGGTAATCCCCCCACTGTTAAAACTGTTATTTTCTGTGACATCTGTTCGGATGAATTTAAAAGAGACAGCTTCAGAGACACTTGCTAATCTAGCCACAGCTGCACCATTAGGGTTTGATAATAATGCTTATAGTAGTATTCTTGACTCGGAAGAAACTATTTATCAGCTTTTGTCATTGCTCAATTTGGTGGGGCCGGTTATTCAAGGACACTTGCTATCTGCTCTCCATGGTATGGCAGCCCCTTCCACAGCTATTTCAGTGAGAGCTAAAATGAGGTCTGGGGGAGCCATTCAGCTTCTTTTACCTTTCTGTGAAGCCAATAACACCAATGTCAGAGTAAATGCGGTGAAACTGTTGTATAGTTTATCACAGGATGGAAAGGGAAAGGAATTGGCAGAGGATATTGGAGAAAATCACATTCAGGCTTTTGTTAACCTTATCGCTTCTTCAAGAGAGGATGAAAGAGCTGCTGCAGCTGGTATAATTAGTAATCTTCCGCAGAATGATTCACACTTAACTGAAGTGCTTTATATGAAAAACGCTCTACCGGCATTAACTGAGCTGCTGAGACTGGGAAATGGGTTGATGTCTCCATCAAACAATCGTTGCATGGAAGCTGCAGCTCGAGCGATGATTAGGTTTACTTTGCCTTCAGATGTGAGGATGCAACGTTTTTCTGTTGAGCAAAATGCTATTCCTCTCTTGTTAACTGTACTTGCAAGAGGGTCTCCACTTGCAAAGAAAGAAGCTGCTATCGTTCTCTCACAACTGTCCGAAAACTCGAAAAAGCTAAGTAATCCAATCGATATTAGAGCGAAGTGGTGTTGCTTCGTTTTCTATAAGCCTGAACCAGTATGTATAGTTCATCAAGGGCATTGTTCTGTAAGAAGTTCATTTTGTTTGATTCAGTCAGAGGCAATTGGTCCTTTAGTGAGTTTGCTCGAGGAAGAAAACAGTGAGGCACATGAAGCTGCACTCTCTGCCTTGACTACTCTCATGAAAGATGATGAGATTTTGGAGAAAGGAATGGAAGTGATTGATGAAGCTGGAGGCCTTAAGGCCATAGTTAGGCTTCTCACATTCGTTACTGATCCAGCGGTTAAAGAGAAAGCTTGCTGGATGTTAGAGAGGTTTTTTCGTGTTGAAAAGTATAAGTCAGAGTTCGGTGCTCAGGCGCAGATGCCACTTATAGATCTTGCTCAGAAGGGTACTCTTGGAACTAAATCTTTGGCAGCGAAATGCTTAGCTCATTTAAAGGTATTGCACAACCAATCCACCTATTTCTAGACAGAGCTGAGATGTAGCAGGATTCAAAATAGCTTCTTTTGAGATCAACAAATGAATATGTAATGTTTTGACAAACACGAGTAAATTGTCTTTACCAGCGAGAAGGGTATCCAGTGCAATTGTGAGGCTGGTCCTACTTATGGTTATGATTCCTACAAAAAGTGGGAATGTGGATGTCCTAGGTGGTTAGGTTCTAATTTGTAATAAAAACATATGTAATGCTTGTGAAAAGAAGAAAAAAGCCTCCACCTCTTCTTGGCCTCCAGACATAACCTTGGACTGCCAGATTTGTTTGCCCTCGCAAATCTCAATGTTGTAATAAAACAAAAACCTGTAAAAGTAGAAGACAAGCTCCTAAAGAGGCAAAGGAAAGAGCATTATTTGCTCAATCTATGTATATTATTTATAAGGGTCCAGGGAATATTGCTTATTCTGGTGTATATCGAGATCTCGAGTTACATCTCTTAAAACAAAGATCAAACACATTACGAATGCATATGCTAAACTCATAGCAGCGTTGATTATTGCCGCATGAGAATGTACAGTGAATTATTGTGTTATTAGTAAGAATCAATATCATTATTCTTTTAAATCTGCTTTGTACATTTGTCATCCTATAGTTGGGATTTCATTGTTCTATTAACTTGCTGAACATCTAATCATTAATAGTTGCTTTTTTTGTTTCTCCTCTTGGGTAGATGTTAATGATTGCTCCCTTGCACCTTTTTTTTCGGACTTAATAATGCATCCCTCTTGTTACTTTTGTGGGCCGAAAAGATTAGTAAGAGGGCTTTGTCGGCAATCTATTTTTTTCAAAAGATTGAAGCATCATTAATTATCTTGCTACTCTTCAGGTGTTAATGGAAGAAATGAAATGTTTTATGGTTGGAATGGGCCGACCACTCAGGAATAAGATTCAGCCAACAAAGTACACAACACAAAAAATTGTGTAATCACAGAGACGATGTTTTACGTGGAAAACCCCGAACCAGGGAAAAAAATATGGGAGCCCTTTGACTTCAAGGCTTCACTATGTTCTGAGTGTATAGAGGATAACAATCTCTCTAGATGACTCTAGAGGCCTACAACCTTGGTATAACCTTTGTTTCACACACTGTAGACAAGGTACACAAATAGTAAGAAGATACAAAATAATAAAACCTATTTTGCTGCTCAACCTAAGGCATACACTCAAGGTTCCTTTCAGGTATCTAAGCATTTATTTTACTCCAGCCCAATGCTCCTTTCTAGGATTGCTCATGTATTGGTTGTCTGTCCCTACAACATATGCAATATCCGGCCTAGTGCAAACTATAGCATACATTAGGCTCCCAACAATTGAGGTATACATCACCTTTTTCATTTCAGCTTTATCCTTTTTACTTTTTGAACATTGACTGGAATTCAATGTACAGTTCACCGGCAATGTAGATCCGACCGGTTTTGCCTTATCCATATTGAACCTTTGCAAGATTTTTGTCACATATTTCTCTTGCGACAACCATAGCATATTTTTAGTCTTGTCCCAAACTATATGCATTCCCAATATTTGTCTTGCCGGATCTAAGTCCTTCATTGCAAAGGACTTGCTCAAACCCTTTTTCAGATGTGTGATCTTGTTTGCATCCTGTCCGACAACCAACATATCATCTACATACAACAAGAGAATAAGAAAGTCGCCTTCATCATACCTTTTCACAAATACACAATGATCAGCTTCTGTTTTGTGGAATCCATGTTTCAGCATGAAGGATTCAAACTTCTTATGCCATTGACGAGGGGCTTGCTTCAAACCATACAAGCTCTTCCTAGTCTACATACTTGATTCTCTTTCTCTTTCTCCTCAAAGCCCTTAGGCTGTTGCATATAGATTTTCTCTTTCA
The DNA here is from genome assembly GCF_043228905.1 of Azolla caroliniana. NCBI lineage: Eukaryota > Viridiplantae > Streptophyta > Polypodiopsida > Salviniales > Salviniaceae > Azolla > Azolla caroliniana. The sequence continues at coordinate 1,781,354 of NW_028230453.1, forward strand.
ACTCACCATGCAGAAATGTCGTTGTTACATTGAACTGTTCAATCTCCAGATTCATGCTAGCAGCTATGCTTAGAATAGTCCGAATGAATGTGATCTTTACTATTGGAGCAAATATTTCATCGAAGTCAACACCCTTTTTCTGCTGAAAATCCTTCACCTTGAAAACCCACTTGTCTCTAAGGGCTCTCTTTCCCTTAGGTAGGGTAGCTCCATCAAGTCATATGTGTGGTTCTTATGCAAGGAATCCATCTCATCTTGTAGGGCATTGATCTACTCCTCGTGTACATATGCAATGGCTTCCTCATAGCATTCTGGCTCCCCTTCATATGTTAGTAGTATATACTCACTAGCTGGATACCAATAAAAGGCCTTCCTTTGCCTGAGTGGGTACCTTCTTCCTTCAATAGCCGGCTCAGGTTCAATTGCTTCTGTCAGGTCATCGTTCGACTTAGATTTAGCTACATCAGTTCACTATTGTGTGCCAGTTGGCTATGCATGTGCATCAACAGGGTCAGGTTCGGTTTCATCTATTGACTGTTGTCTACCGGCCAACTGTGTTGGATAGATGTCGACAAGTGCCGAATCCATAGTAGTGGCCAATTGGGAAGACGACATTGGTTGCTTATTCTGGTCTTCTATCGTCTTGTCTTGCAAAAACACAATGTCGCAGCTCCACACTACTTTCTTGTCTACAAAATCCCACAGTTTATAGTCAAATTCCTAAGTTCCGAGTACCCCAAGAATATGCATGGCCTTGAACTTGTTGTCCAACTTTGATCTTTGATCCTTTGCAACATGCATGTAAGACATGTTGGCATAAAAGGCCGACTCCTTCCAAATTGTATCCGTCCGAGTGTGGACTCATTAATAAGTTAGGGCTTACTATATAAGCGAATACCTAACATCGTAATGAGTAATGATGAGAAGAGGATTGTATCTCTGAGTGAGAACGAAGTAATAAGAAGCTTTCCATTAAAGCTCGATCTACTGTCGAAGTCTTCATTCACTGTATTTTTTGTGTGTGTTGTTTTTTGAGCATAAGCGTACAGGTCCTCAAACGTTTCCGCATACGTATATACATATATACATATATATTCGACATCTGGTATCAGAGCGACCTTGCTGCACGGCGGCAATAGACAACAGAAGAAGCTGAGAGGAAAAGGCTAGGTTAGAAATCTTACTTTCATAAAAGGAATATGGCTTCAACATCCGGAATAAGAGTTGAAATCAGAAAGTTTGACAACAAAAATTTTGCCCTATGGAGGGAGATGATCCATGATGTGTTGATCATCCGAAGATAGGTTGAAGCCATTCGGCTCAACGAAAAGCCCGCTTCGATGACAACATAAGAGTGGAGATCAGTGGACGAAATAGCACGTCTACTTCAGCATGGCGAAAAAGACGACAACGTTCTCATTGTGGGAGAAACTACAAGCCGTTTATGAGAAGAAGTCCTCATCTTCGAAATTAATTTTGATCAAACAACTGTTCAATATGAAGATGAAAGAGATTGATTCGGCGACCTCCCATATCAACACCTTCAGCCGAGCGTTGTCAGAGCTCTCGTCACAAGGGATCAACTTCGAAAAAGAAGTGAAAGCCCTTGCCCTCCTATCGAGCTTGCCGGCAAGTTGGGAAGTATTTTGCAATAGCTGACCGATCGTAAACTTGGACAAAACAATCGGCCAAGTCCTTACAGAGGACATCAGGCGAAAATCGATGGGACTAACCATCGATGAGTCGGCAGAAGCCCATCATTCAACCGAATCGTTCGACCGACAGAGTCGAACGAAAGAACAAGCCGACAGAACTGGTCGATGCTACAGCCAATCGAAAACAAGGGGGGACTGACAGCAGTCGAAGTCGAAAACGGGCCGAACAAGCTGGCCACAATGTTTCCGACTGCTGGTCAATAAAAAGAAAAGAGAGTGGTCGGCGATCCGAGCGAAATCGGGGACGTTCCGACTCGGACCACTCTCCAATTAGCAACCAGATAAATGTTGACGACACCCGATCCAGAGAAATCCTCTCCCTAGAGGATTCGATGATCAGAGAAGTCCTCTACAATGCACAAGCTGCACATACGTGGTTAATGGACTCCGGTGCCACATTTCACGTGACCCCCAACATCGAATGGTTTTCGAACTATTTAGCTAACGCCAGCAACACAGTCCGACTGGGAAACAGGCAGGAGTGCAAGATAGCCGGAACCGGGGAGGTTCCCATCAAATTGCCAAATGACAACACAATAACCTTGCACCGAGTACATCACGTACCCGATCTAAAGAGGAGTATGGTCTCCATTGTCCAAAGACGGGTACAGAACGACTCTACATGAGTCGACATGGGTGATTAGCCGAGGAAACCTCAAAATCGGGAGTGGGTACAACTATAATAATCTATACCCATTGATGGTGATCAACCCTGAAGGGGCTGTGAACGTAGCTGAGAAAACCGACCCGAACTTATGGCATGGCCGACTTGGCCACATGTCTCAAGCTGGACTTGATCGGGTGATGTCGGTCGACTACATTCCGAAACTCCAGGCAAAGATGGACTTCTGCGAGCATTGTCGATATGGGAAACGGACCCGAACACTGCACTCTCTCCATTACGAGACGCTACGACAACCCCTAGAGCTCGTGCACACAGACATATGTGGGCCCATGCCAGAGCGATCACTAGGAGGCTCCCGATACTTCATCACATTCGTAGATGACTGTACACGGAAAGTTTGGTCATACTCCATCAAGTCCAAAGATGAAGCGCTGAAGGTCATCACTCGATGGATATCTGAAGTGGAGAACCAGTCGGGATACAGAGTGAAGACACTCTGATCCGACAACGGAGGTGAGTACACCTCTAGAGCCTTCAAACAGTACCTGTCCGGAAAAGGGATCCGACACCAAAAGATCTTTCCCTACACACCCATGCAAAATGGAGTGGCAGAACGGATCAACAAGACGATCCAGGACAGGGTGATGGAGATGCTCCAGCAAGCCGGACTGAAGCTAGAATTCTAGGTCAAGGCATTGCAGACGGCAGTGTGCCTTCAAGAGCAATCAGACTCGAAGTGCCACATGCAGTATGGTAAGGCAAACAACTGACCTACAATAAGCTCTGTATATTCGGATGCGAAGCCTACGCGTTCATCCCTAGGGACAAAAGGATGAAGGTGGCACCCCATCAAGAAAGTGCATATTTCTCGGTTATGGAACCGATGGGGACTTTGGCTACCGGCTATGGGACCTTGAAAACCGGAAATTGATCCGGAGCAGCAACATAGTCTTCAATGAAGACTCTATCTTGTCTCAGAGGAACCAACAGAAAACATGACAACACTTTCGTAGAAGGACCAACCCATTGTGCTGATTCAAAGACTCGACAAACAGTCGAACTCCAACAAGCTACCAAATTCCCTGCCGACACCGAATCGGCAACAAGTCCTAACGTTGAACTCAAAGACAAAGCCATCAAAGACACAGCCGAATCGACAAGATCGACAAAGGCAAAGCCACTGAGAGGCAAGTCAGAACCGAGTCGACAACAACCACAGGGGAGAACAACCAGACACCGCCGAAATCCCAAACCGGGGGCGGTACACCTAACAAGACTCCTGACACAACTGGTTCAACAAATACTGATCGTCAATCTGAACCGATCAAAGGATCCGAACTAGATATTCTGGCACACAAGAGAACTGGACGAGCTCGAAGGCAAACAAAGTTCTACCAACAGGGCCTCGACTACGTCAACTACACGGATGCAGGCGAACCAAGCACCTATGAAGAAGCTATGGCCGCACCGGATGCCGAAACATGGCTACAAGCCATGAAATCCGAAATGGACTTGATTCATCAGGATCAAACGTGGGAGCTGGTCGAACTACCAGCTGGAAGGAAGCCGCTACCTTGCAAATGGGTTTTCCGATACAAGTATGTATCCGACTCTGAGAAACCCAAGTACAAAGCTCGGCTTGTCACGAAAGGATTCAAACAGGAATACGGGGTCGACTACGACGAGATATTCTCACTAGTAGTCAAGATGACCACCCTTCAACTCCTACTAGGAGTTGTGGCGATAGAAAACCTAGAGCTCAAGCAGATGGACGTCAAGATGACATTCCTACACAAAGATCTGGAAGAAGACATATACATGTCTCAACCGGCAAGCTTCACGGCGACGGGGGAGGACAATCACCTCGTATGCAGACTAAAGAAAAGTATATATGGCCTCAAACAAGTGCGGAGGATGTGGTACCAGAAGTTTGACTCCTACATACGGCAGCTTGGATACAACAGATCAGACTTTGACCCATGCATGTATGTTCGGCAACTGGTCGACGAGTCCAAGATCTATCTGATCCTATATGTGGACGATATGCTGATTGCAGGGAGCAATCAAGCAGAAATCAGTAAGCTGAAGCAGAGACTTCACGCAAAGTTCGCGCTGAAGGAACTCGGACAAGCCCGACACATATTGGGCATGAGGATAGAGCAAAATCGGACGACCAAGACTCTCCGACTCTCCCAGTCCGAATACATCCGCAAAGTGCTGAAGCGCTTCAACATGGAGAATGCGAAGCCAACACCAACACCATTGTCGACGTTGATCAGACTATCGGACAGAGATTCTCCTTCGACGAACAAGGAGAGAGAGCTTAATGGAAAGATACCCTACGCATCGGCAATAGGAAGTATCATGTACGCAATGGTGGCGACCCGACCCGACCTAGCCTATGTCGTAGGGGTGGTCAGCCGGTACATGTCAAACCCAGGAAAGAAGCATTGGGAGGCCGTCAAGCACATCCTTAGGTATCTAAAAGGAACCACGGATGCACAACTAGCTTTTGAACTGAACAACTCAGTCGAAGTTGAAGGCTACACCGATTCTGACTACGTTGAAAACACAGATAATCAAAAATTGACATCAAGCTACATCTTCACCTATGGTGGCAGTGCAATATCATGGAGGTCAAAACTTCAAGAGTGCACGACTCTGTTTACCATAGAAGCCGAGTACATAGCAGCGGCATCGTCTGTCTGCTAACTTCGGAACTACAAAACGAATAGACCGACCAGCGCCAACCATCTATTGCAACTCACAGAGCGCAATACACCTCATCAACAATCCCATCTACCATGCGAAGACAAAGCACATTGAGGTGCGGTATCAACATATCCGGGAGCTCATGACCGAGAAGAAACTCAAAGTCCGGAAGATCGACACCGAGGTGAACATCGTCGATTGCCTGACGAAGCCACTCCTAGATCAACGCTTTGGAACACTAAGGATGAAGATGGGGCTACGACAAGCGACCGAGCAGAAGAAAGCCGAAAAAGGAGCAAAAGGTAAGAGCTGACCGACACTCATATTATACCTCTACCAACTCGGCTACTTGCCGACAGACTTGTAACATAAAATCTAGTTAAACTTGTAATCTAGGTTTATGGGGGAGATAACCCCAAGCATTTGCATATGTACAAAAGAGTAGTCCTTTTACGGGGGAGTTTGTTGGCATAAAAGGCCGACTCCTTCCAAATTGTATCCGTCCGAGTGTGAACTCGTTAATAAGTTAGGGCTTAGTATATAAGCGAATACCTAACATCGTAATTAGTAATGATGAGAAGAGGATTGTATCTCTGAGTGAGAACAAAGTAATAAGAAGCTTTCCATTAAAGCTCGATCTATTGTCGAAGTCTTCATTCACTGTATTTTCTATGTGTTGTTTTCTGAACATAAGCGTATAGGTCCTCAAACGTTTCCGCATACGTATATACATATATACATATATATTCGACAAGCCAAGCATCCGAACACCCTCAAGTGCTGGTTGGAAACCTAAACCTTGCTCTGATACTAGTTTGAAATGTTTTATGGTTGGAATTGGCCGACCACTTAGGAGTAAAATTCAAATGACAAAGTACAGAACACAAAAAAATGTGTAACGCAACACAAAGACACACAATATTTTACGTGGAAAACCTTGAACCAGGGAAAAAACTATAATTGGAGCCCTCTGACTCCAATGCTTCACTATGTTCCAAGTGTACAAAGGATAATAATGTCTCTAGATGACTCTAGAGGAATAAAAGAAACTGAAAGCCACAACCTTGGTATAACCTTTGTGTCACACACTGTAGATAGGGTACACAAACAATAAGAAGATATAGAATAATAAAACCAGTTTTGTTGCTCAACCAAAGTAGTGTCGATCAAATCCGACTCAGGTGCCACCACACTTGCTAGGTCTCGATTGCGTTTTTCTCTCTATTCTCACTTGTCTTTACTTGTGCTCTGTTGCACTCCATATTCTACATCAACAACACTCTTTGTATGTATATTTTTTCCCTAGGGCACATATATATATAGATATAAACATCTTAATGTATGATATATATAATTTACATATCTGTCCCTGAGCCGAACCCGAGTTAGCTCTTGTCCGATAGCAGGTTCTCAGCCGACACTTGGCTCTTAGCTTCCATCTTCGCACTCTCAATTATAACTTCCATTTGTAAAATCTTGAACACGAGAGAGTTTGAACTCAATTCCAACACATACATAAATATGTAAAAAAATGTTTCCAATTTTGATCCCAAATGTCATATTTGATCTTTGAGGAGGATAACAAAATCTATCTATCCATCCATCTCAAAAGTAGGAAATGATAGAAAGCAAAGCTAACAATTAAGTGTCCAAATTTTTTTTGCCCTATTTTTTCGCCAATCTCTCACAATTCGTTTCAATGCGGCCCAAAAACCCATCAGATTTTATCCTGTTTTTGAGACCATTCCACTTAAAAATATTTGCATTAATATCCTAAAACACCTTCACAAATCAATTTCCACAATCAGTGTGTGCATCATAAAAAACTGTCGAATGTAATGGCAAAACATTTAATCAAACTTTCGTTCCAATTTTGTCACTGTTTCTTACTTCTATGAAATACCAACAAGAATGGAAATGCAGTGAATGCAACCCTCCCATAAGCGCAAGATTTTATCTGCTGGGTCCTATGATCTTGCTCATTATGAATAAAATTGATACTTTGTATATTTCTCTTTCATGACCGAAAATGCAGTCCTTCACCATTTTTTATCAAGCTGATTGTTACGATTGTCGTTCATCTTACGAATGGATCAACTTATTTCATCGAGATTGCAACTTGTGTCCAATCATATGGAAATTCGTTCTTTTCGGAAAACAGTTCCAATCGATGATATCTCCAGATTGAAGAATGTTGGTTCTTTTGGTGCAAACATATCATAACTTGTTTTCTACAAATTCTAACCAGATGTATGTAGATACTGGTGGCAACATGTTTCGGAAGGATTACCAGGTACCCTGCTGTCATGGCAGGAATCAAATCTTTACCATTCATTACTATGCGGCTGAGGTACTGATTTAATGTTTCTATATCTCTGGGCTACATTTTTTTATTATTGTTTTTATTTGCTTCTGTTTTTTTTAATGTTAGTATCGCGTTTCTTTTGTTAATGTTCGACATATTGTTTCTTGATTTTAATGTTTATTTTGATTTTGATCAATGTTTGTATTGCTTGTTTAGTTTTTGTTTGATCAATATTTCCTGTTCTTCTTTTCTATTGCATTTGATGAACGTTTCTCCTTTTTTGTATTGTGTTCGGATAATGTTTCTGCTTTCATAGAATGTTGATATTGATTTTGGTTAATGCATGTATTGGCTTTTTTATTCATATCTGTACATATTGCTTTGGTAGAGTTTGTGTTGCTATGGATTGTTTCCTGTTTTTTTATTGCTTTTGGATAATGTGTTGCTTGCACAGATGTTTACATTTTCTGTATTCCTCTTTTATCTGTTTATGTGGCTAGATTTTGTTCCTTTCCCGGATTTTATGAAGAGATATCCTAAACAGTGTATTGAGATTGATAAGAATTAAAGCTTTACCGATCAATAGATTAGCATGAAATTTGATATATAATCAATTCAATTGAGCAAGAAAATGGCGAGCATCAATAACTCATATGTGGAATCGATTGTTGTGGCTTTGGGTATGATTAGAGAACTGAGATGAGAAAGATTCTAGTGAGAAAGTGGCCAAACATAAGAATGGCTAAATCTAATGTTTGAACTTTGGACATCAAATGAAACTTCCATCCACAAGGAATATATAGAGAAACCAAATGCTTGAAAGGATAATTTACATCCATTGATACACTTTGAATGTCTAATTGGTAGAACTGTTGGCTTTTAAGTTCCGTTGTGTATGGGAATAACATCGTTATATAACGAAGGAAAAAAACTCCCACACTCCTGAGTTTTTCTTTATTCCCTCAAAAATGCCCCTATGTTTCATTAGCTCCCCGAATGCCCTGGTCAATCTCTCGAATGAAAGGATAAACAGGATGGTAAGACCACATAATCGCTCAAATAATGCATAGAATTGTTTCAAACACAATGTGCATAGAATTGCTCAAATAGTGCATAGAATATAGGTCTACAAAGGAAGTTTAAGCCGAGCAACTATGATTATGAGGACAAGATTAACTTTGCAGAGTTTCCATCTCTTCAAGGTGGATTGTATAATTCAAATTGCAGCCCTTGCAGTTGCTTTTGAAGCAAGTCCTCTACAGTCCCAACTTTAAGGCATATGGCAAACAAGTTAAAGCTAATGCTTTGGCACTAACTAATTCATGCATGACCAAAGGGTATAAGATTGTTACCGATGGAACTAAAAATCATTTGTTGCTGTGGGATCTTCATCCTATTGGTCTTACAGGTAATGTGTGTACCATCTTAATGATGGATTTTTTGACAATTAAGGTTAGGGCCTAGGGCCTAGGGTTTAGGTTTTAGGGTCTTTTAGAGCTTGGATTTTAGAGTCCACTAGGGCTTCAGGTTAGTGACATTTAAAGCTGAGAGCCTAGGGCTTGGGGTTTAGGGTTTTAGTGTCGGTCAGGGCTTAGAGTTTAAAGTTTAGATGAGGTCAGGGGTTCAAATCCCGTTATCACATCGGGTGTCATCTTGATGGTGTTTCATTATCTAGACATAGGTTGTTGATGTTGTGGGATTTTCATACCGAATCTTGCATGCATTGATGTATGAAAGAAGGTGGAAAAGGTTTGTGACCTATGTGACATAACCTTGAACAAAAGTGTTGTTTATGGAGGTAGCAATGCTCTTGCACCTGTTGGGATCTGGATTGGTAAGTAAAGTCATTAAGTCTCTCTCAACATGTTCAAATTTGTTCTTTGAAATATGGCTGATCTATTTTTTAACATTCTCAAATGATCTTTGTCTTTTAATGCTTTTATTTTTGTCTTTGGTTAGGTTCTCTGGCCATGACATGTAGGGGACTGAAGGAATCTGAATTTGAGCAAATTGGAGAATTCTTTTCTCAAGATGTTAGAAAAACAAGAGATATCCATAAAGAACATCGGAAACTTCTAAAGAACTTCGAGTAAGGTCTTGTAAACAAGGAGATTGACAACCTGAAAGTTGAAGTTGAGAAGTTTGTGACATCTTTTGAAATGCCTGGTTTTGATACTAGTGCACTTCAACTGAGCTTTTAATGAGAAAATATTCAAGGTTTACGTATTCTTCTTTGTTTATACTTTTCGTATTCATTGGTTCCTAATCAAAACCATTACCGAAACAACAAATCAAGGATCTCGGCCCTAGATATTGGCTACCTGTATATAAATTTGTTGCTTTTTTTTGTACACTTCTAAAATAAATAAAAAGTGCTTTTGTTGAAACTTGTTTGAATGAGAATTATCATGCTCATGTCGACATTAATTCAGTACTAACCTTTCTAACTATTCGTTGTAGATTTTCCAGTTATTGTTTTAGTTTTGTTGAAGCCATAGAATTGGCACATATACTACTATTGATGACAAAACTCATCCCATATTGCATCGCATGTAGTGCTGCTAATGTGATGCATGTGTAATGCCCTATGCAATGCTTGAGGAACCCAGGAATAATTATTGGTGTTCTCCCTGTATATGAAAACTTTTGATTGTCTTGGGAATGTGGTTGATGACAAAATGGGACTTGGAATCATTGTTGATTCTCTCCCTAAATACAAAAACATTTTATCGTGTTCAATTTTCAGAAAATATTGGATTCCTAGATTTATATTCTTATATAGGTGCTTCACATCATTGCTGTCAACATTGTGATCCATATTGAACAATTGAACTCATGTGTTTGTGAAAAGCGAAGACTATATTATATCCGATGAAGATGCATCTCTTTGTCTTGGCATCTCTTTGTTCTTACTTGTCTAGCATCAAGCTTGGTGCCTGAAATACAAATGAAGAATGAAGATGCTTGAATTGATACATACCATTGATGCTTAAAATTCTAATGATGAATGAAGATGCTAGAATTGATACATAACATTAATACTGTACCAAACACGATGGTGGCAATGAATAGTGACCAATAGTATGCTTTTTGAATCTCAAAATAGTCTAGTATTGGATTTTTGCAGAATTTTGACATATCCAATAAGAATACAACATAAAAAAGATCGACTCACAAAGTGAGGTAGAAAGTGAACAAGTAGAAATAGGAACCTCAACTTGTCCCATAATTAATCCTTTTTTTTTAATAGAAAACTTTCAATGGTAAATGAGTGTTTTCATAAAAACACCATTTGCAAAAATATCTTGCATGACCATGTGCAAGGCAACCTAGCTACCATGTCCAAGTTTGTTGGGGATAACTTGTTTGGTATGCCCAAGTGTGAATGATGAAATAAAATTTTGACGTTGTTTCAAGGCTATTGTAAATGAATATAGGATGAGTTGAATGGAATAATTTCATGATTTAAGAATGCTTTTACCCCAATGCTATTCCTAAACATTGTGGATTCAAATGTTTCTAACATTTCATTAGTTGTCAAATTTTACTAATAAATTATTTAACTGCCCAAGTCCCATTAAGATTTAATACAATCACGAAAAGAAATATTAAATATCGAAATGCTAGTCTATGTATAAAAGAGGGAAGCGGATTCAAAATAGAGAGTTCCATGTATTTTAGGTTGGACTAGATGATCATAAAAAGCATGCAAGTAATACTCATGCAAATCTAAGTTACAAATGTGGATAGCTTTAGACCTAGAGAAAGCTTTAACTCACAATATAAAACCTTTGTGGGATGTGCTTCCAAAGGATTTTCATTCCCTACATGATAAATGCCTACAAAGCATTTGTGATCATATACATTGCTATAAATTTGTGGTTGAATATCTTGCTAAATCCTAGCTATATGATTCTTCCTAAAGCCGTAATAGACATAAAATATAACAAGAAATATAGAAGTCAACTAAAAAGGGTGCAAGCGAAGATAAAACATAAAGTAGTTTTACATTGGGGGCAAAGAAAGAGTGTGTGTGTGTGTGTGTGTTGAAAGTGACATTGTAAATCCATTAGCCATTTTTAGTGTCTTGTGTCTATGTCTACAGTCTACAGATCATGTCTAAGCCATTTTTAGTGGGTGTGGGGGCCTATGTCCACACTCTTGAGGGCCATGTCTTAGTCTGCTACGAACATTATGCAACATTGTTTGTCAATCACAATGCCAGAATCAAGATTCAAACTCATAGTGTCTTATCAAAATTTGAATGTACTTGAAACACGACATTTAATCAATGTGCTAACTTTAGAATTCTAACTCATGTTGTTTGTGTATTGATCCCAAATCTAGGAGAGTGAATTTAGCCAGTGAGACAATAGTAATAGTATGTGTGTTGAGTTAAATATCCAATGGTTCTGCCTAACTTGTTGAGTATAGTCAGATTGCTTGTAAAGCACTATGGTTTTAAATTTTAATATGGTTTTTACTCTACAAACTCACGTCTATGAATGTTTTCTTCGAAAGGACATAAGGGATCCAAAAATCATGATCCAATGGTTCTATTTAGTTCTAGTAGTAGTATGTGTGTTGAGATAACTATCCAATGGTTCTGCCTAACTTGTTGAGTATAGTGAGATTGCTTGTAAATCACTATGCTTTTAAATTTTAATATGCTTTTACTCTACATACTCACGTCAATGAATATTTCCTTCCAAAGGACATAAGGGATTGAAGAATCATGATCCCTCTATATTATCATTGTCTGGGTCACATTGTTGCCAATATGAGATTTAAAAATATTACATCACAATTTGTATTATATCAAAGCGCAAATAATCAACGTCATTGTATTAAAGTTTGGACTCCTCGATGATGGCAAGCATGTATTAAAGTTAAAGAATGTGGTACCTATGAAGGTGTCCAAACATACACATTTGAAACTTGCATTAATTTTATATTGAAGAGTCTTAAGGTTCCCATTGCTCATCTTAAATAACAACTAGCACTACATATATTAATCCTCATATCACTTCTTCCTATGTCTACAAGATTATCTACGGGTCAACTTGAGATTCAATCCCTTGGTTTTGGCAAAGTTACGGAGGAACATCACAATTCCACCTATTACTCTCACTTTGGATTATTAGATAAGTTCATGCAAAACATCGTTTTGCATCAACTTTGACCGCCATATTAATGCATTTTCAAAGTTTACAAGTGTACTCAAATTGGTGGGTCATTTTAGCTAATGTCCACAACAATGTTTTACGTAGCCTTAGATGTGAAAATGCAAATTTGAATCATTCGTACTATGTTGTGTTGCATATATTTGTCAATCTTATATACAAAACTACAAGCTCTTTGATTTCTTTATCAAACAAGAGGCCTTGTAATCCACTTGACAAAGGAGGAATGATTCTCATGGGCTAGAGGTGGATACAATTGTTACTAATTTAAAAAAGAACATTATTGTTGGCCACCGTTATGAAAATATATGATGTAATTAATGTGGTATTGTCATATGGATAATATTGATATGCTTAAGGCAAACACCTACAATATGAACGATTTGAAACTCAGAACCTAAAACTTATAATAGTTATGTCCAAGTCACAATAAGTTGTCCCCATTCTCATAATTTCACTGTTTAACTCTGTTAAGTTGACAAAACGATTGACATGAATAAGGGATCTTAGAATCATGTGCAATATTCTTAGGCGCCTTTACAGAGTTGGGTAGAAACATCAAACTCAGATGCCCATGGGTTGGCACTCTCAATACTTGTTTTTGTGAGTACATCAATATATATATATATATATTATATATATATAAATACTGACAATTAACGTACTATACACTATCAATATGAGAACTTTTTCGAGAGGAAAGTTTTCTTTTGCCACCTCAACATAACTCGTACATTGATAGGAAATAGCATACTCTCCCTCACATCATGTTGCCTTTTAACTTTAGTTTCTTCTCTCCACATAAATGACGTCCAACGAAAAACAAAAATAATGTAACTTCTTCCATCCATAAGCCTTTCTACTCATGGTACACTTACAGGCCCAATGACAAGATGAGAGGTTGAAAAGAAGAATTTCTTGCTTCTTATTTTGCACGATGTGAATGGTTCTTCTATAATACGACACTTATAGTGTGATGAGTTATTTTACTATCCTTTAGTCACATCGTTGATGTCGTGTGAATCTATCTAGGATTCCGAGTTTCATAGGGACATTGTATGGGTTTGCATAATGTGCAATGTAATGAGCTTATGTGCGCACTTGCTAGCCTAGATACTAGCAAGATAGCATACACAATGAACTCAAAATGTTTCAAGTGTCCAAAATGAATGAAAATTAGTGTGAAACTAGATTAGAGCTTAAAGCATCCATAGTGAAATGCAAATAGATAGCTAGAATGAGAAAGTGTTCAAGATGAAGTTACACTTAGAATGTGATTGTTTTTGGCCATTAATGATGGTAGCAATCAATGAGATATTAGTGTAGTTCTTTTTCTTGATATAGTAAATGAGTTTATAAGGCAACTAAGACTTGAATGGATAATTGTAGTAGAAGAAGAAGGAAGAACTTAGAAGAAGAAAAACAAGAAAGAGATATGATGATGTCCTTTGCTAAAAAGGGCAGTTGTAGATAAGAGTACCGAGTTGGAAAGAGAGAGTGATTGATTCATTATAATGATAGATACTTTCTTCTGTCTTTGACTTTTTTCCAAGAGTGTTTGAATGAATGTTCTATTGTCCTTGTTGCCATCACACCTCGCATTTGGAAATTGGGGATTCGGGATGATTTCATAAATAATGCGTTGATGATTGATGCCTTTATTCGAGACAACTGGTGCCCTCTCGACTCTCGGTGACACAACTCGTACACATGAGAAAGCTAAATTGAAAACTTTGAACTTATGGATTGGATATATCTATGCCCAGAATAAATTTCGGGGATTGTGTGTGTGTGTGTGTGTTGATATATGTATTTAAACTTATGTACACATTTTTGCTTTTATTTTCTAGCCTAAACTTCTTAGAGTTTTCCAAGGGCTTCCTATTCTATTTTTTGATGCATCAACAAGAAAGTCGGAAAATTATTACGTGCCTTTTTTGAGCACGAATCCCATAAAACGGAAGTCAGAAATTCGAGACGTTTTCTTTAGTAATTGTCCAATATAAAATGATAACGGATAGAAAAACAAAATGACAAAATGCCTTTTCTCCTTTTATGTCTTCGAGATTTCTTCTCGTTTCTCTTTTTTCTAGTCTTTAATTTAAAGGTCTCCCGTGTCTTTCTCGCATGTGTTCTTAAGCTCATAAAACCTTCCTCCAAGGAAACAATTAGGACTCTATATATGTTAAATTTGTAACCCTCTATATCCAAATAATGACAATTTTTTCTATCCGTTCAATTATATTCACGTGTTAACCTTAGAAATACATGAGAGGCCCATCATCTAGATTTATTATACAAAATGACTTTCTCCTATATATTTTATTACTTAGAAAATATCTATTTTTTGAGACCATTTTGGACACTACAAACACTCTTAAACATTAGATCCTTTATGTTTGTTGAATCCTAACACGGAGAAATTAAATGTTTAAAACTTAGTTTTTTCATGTAGAACCTACCTCAAATGTCCAAGACGGGAATGCAAAATTGTGTATGTAGTATGCACAAAGGTAATGCAGAGGTGAGCATATCCATTTCAAACTCCCAAACACTATATTATGCATCAATGACCTAAACGTGGAGTAAAAGATTCAATATTGTTGTCAATGTGGAATCCTTTGTGTTCAAGAAATTTTAAGGAATACATTTCACATTCCCAAATCTACAAGTTTAGAAATTGAACATGTCATGGACTTAGTAAATGAACCCCTCAACGCCATTATGTTGCAAATATTGTCCCCAAGTTACAATCGACGATGTCATTCATTCATCTTGTTGGATTCACCTACCCTTGTGATGTGAATACTGAAGTAGGGTAGGGTTTAGATAAGGTTTTCATGCACAACAGAAACACAAGGAAACAAAAGAAAGAAAATAAGACAATATGAAAGGAGATATTACTAGGCTAGATAACAATTCAATATGAGCATTGAAACAAAGCATCAACACATGCCAACCCTTGAGGAATAGTAATAGACACGAGAGAGTTTAATAAAAGGTACAACTCATAGCATGAATGATGAGAAATGCCGGACCAGAGTCAGTTAATCATTAGATGGTAAAGGAAGATAGAGAAATGTACACATCATTAATGATTAAAATCATTTCATAGATATTGAAACAAGAAAGAAATTCATACATTCAATAACTAACTTAGTAGCCATAACCTAGACACGTCTTTTTGTTCGCATTCTCATATTGTATCCCATCCATAATTTGGTACAAGGGCTCTTTGTCGTACAAGGTACAACGAGTTAAAGTGAAAGTTGAAGCCATAACGTTGCATATGGAGACAAAACACTTTCACGGGCCATAGTGGACCCATGAGACATAATGAGTCATCACTTGGCAATGATTCATAGTGGGGTAACCATTTGAATATTAGTTGTATCCTTCTACCTTTGGCGGGATATAATTTTTTGGTTTTAAAGGTAAGCAAGGCCTTGAGGTTTTTTTGTGCCAGCTAAAGATCTTTTGATACAATCATAGTTGTGCTATCGGTATGACTATAAAGCAACTTGTGACTCTTTTCGGTCCTTGCTTCTAGAAAATGATTTTGTACCAAGCCATACTTTTTGAAGCATTGAAACTTTATGAGGCGATTCTATCGTTTTCAAAAGTCTCTAGATGGTGGAAAATGAATTTGTAAAGACATTGTTTAAAATCGTTCTTTTATAAGGCAATCAATGAACATGTAGACCGTTAAGTTATTTTAATATAGTTAAGTAAATTGTAAGGATTGTAAATCAATAAAAAATCTGAATATTTTTAATAATGAGCAGAATGTTGGACTCATTGCTTTAGACTCACACTTATGTTGAACCATATAAGCTCCCACATTACACCACATGTCTATATATATCTAATGGCTTACATACACAACAGTTCTCTAGCACATAATGTCGTGTTATAATTTATATGTTTTCATTTTTGATCCATTGAAGTGAAGAGTTAGACACCCATGACCCAATGAGGATTGATTGGACATGAAGGATAAAGAGGCGTTTTATTTCATTTGTTAATGTTGCCAAGAGAGAGACAAATTCTGGAAAAAAACACTCACATCTAATATGGCGATTTGGACATTTGATAACCATTCCACTATTTCCTTCATTGGTATTAACATATCATAGGCTCATGTATACTAACCAACCTCACGAGTCAGATTCATGACCTTGTCCTTTATAGATTCTTCCTATCAATGACTACCAAAAGTTTCGAGCACATGCATGTGGTTGTCAATAATGTGAATCTCCTTGTGCATGCTCATATACCATAATGAACGAGGAATGGAGCCATTTTGTATAAACATGATGCAAAGAACTATAGCAATAGCTGTAAAAAGTTGCTCGGGCAGAAAAAGAGAACTCGTGTGTCAGAAGGTGTTTTGACGATAGAATTGTGAGGGGTATGTATGGCAGAAAGGTTTACTGGGCAGGAAGCTCGAAGAGAAAGGGTAAATAAAAATTCAGGGACCAAGAGAACAAACTAAAGCTCGAAGAGCAAGGGTCAATTTAGTATTTAGAAGGAAAGCCCAGTGAGACTAAAGAGTGTATAGATATACAACCTGCACCAACGATTTTCTCTATGTGTCAGTCAGTGTGTCAATCGCTCGGAAGTTGATTGAGATTCTTCCGAGCTTCGCTTGATGAATCAAACGAGTTTTAGGAAATCATGGGAGCTTCGGAATTAAAAAAGAAGAAGAGCTCGTGAGATTTGCTTCCCTCGGCGGTCTCTCTTTATGGGCCTTACTTTTGTTCTACCGCAACTGAGAGGGGGGTTTGGGGAGGCGGGGGGGGGGGGGGGGGGGGGGGTGTCAGGGGTCCGATATGAAAATGTGATGCCGATTGGTCGGGTAAAAAGTGTCCTGGTAAAATTGGAGAGTCATTTTTTTGGAAACAAAATAAATAAAAATAATAAATAATAAATAATAATAAAATTGGAGAGTCAGGACTCAGGAGAGGGACACACACTATTACTAGAATAAGTGGGTCAACAAAAAATAATACAAATTTAATAAATAATTAATAATCATAATAAATCAATAAAAAGATGACTAAAAAGAAAACACGAACCCACACACACAAAAAAAACACAAAATAGAAAAAAGAAAAAAGAAAAAAGAAGAAGAGAGAAGTAACAACAAAATTGGACACGGATGACGTGGCATGCGGGCGACGTCAGCGAATCTGAATCTCTGCGGAGCGACTGAGAGAGGCTGACGTCGGCGTGACGTCGGTCCTACGCGATGACAGCGACCGCTGTCACGTGACGGTCAGGTGACGTCATCCTATAATTTTCCTTCTCTCGTTTTTTTTGTTTTCGAGTTTTGCTTTTTGGTTTTTTTGGACGGGAGCTCACATGAGAAAACCGAATAAAGAAAAAGGCAAGCCTTAATAAATAAAACTTTCTAAATTAATTGGGGTTTATTTTTTCTTCGCTTTTAAAATTTTATTTATTTGTAGTACAAATTTTGGAGAGTGAAGAAAAATAAAAAGAAAAGATTAGAATAATTGGGCGGGGGTGTCCAAAAATTGTCACAATTTGAGACACACATACCCAAAACTCACGTGACCTCTTGTCCCTTGGACAACACGAGGAAGTTCTATGTACCAAAACACGTACCCACACACACATTGACACCCCACGCACACCCCGATACAAGACATATAACATGTGTTCCGGAAGGAAAAAACAATCGACCCGAAGCCCTCCCTCGTCTTCCCTGCAATCTCGTCTTCTTAAAAGTCAACATGAGAGCGAAGACAAGAAGAGGAACGAAAAGAAAACCTTCCCTTTCTTTCTTTGATGACGATTCACGAATCGCTATATAAGCTTGACATCGACTTGAATATTATCAGTACCTTTTCTGCTCTCTCAGAACCTAAGGATGGATAGTATATCGTGAACCCACCTGTTACACACACACACACACAATGTGCATTCAAGTCACAATTAATCCAACGAAACGTACCATTTTCCTATTCAATATGTGAATATTTCTGTTAAAACTTTCATGCACGTACATGTGTAGATAATGCTTACTCAAAGGGCTTCTTAAAGTCTCTTCTTGCTTCATATATATATGTGTGTGTGTGCGTGCATGACCCCTCCTAATATCTACGTACATACACGTACAACAATGGTTATATGGTGATAGACAGAGAAAAACAATCGACCAATGAAGCTTTTACACTATAATTGCCGATTGAGGCACTTATTTGTTGGGTATGTGAACCAAATGACATTATTTATAGGCAAACGCGGAAACCTCTTTAGAATTACATTTATCGATATAAAAGTACATAAATTAGTGCAGATTTCGATGTTTGTATCATATTTTCTTTAGATTGTTATGGAACTTGTGAAAGTTCTGAGTGTTGTAACTATTTCAGTCAATAGAAAGTGATTGAGAAAGGGACACAATGCATATACTAGTTTCCATCCTTTTCCCTTTTTACACTCTCACCTAGCTCATTATATTTTTCATAATTACCAAAGCTTTTAAATACTTTAATATAGTGTCACTTTGCTAGAATGCACAATCTTTATAAATTTGGTTCTTCAAGCATTGTTTTATTCATTGAGAGAGAGGATATGCTTTGTTAAAGGAATCTGAATATGAAGGTTTCTAAATCACAATGAATGTAGTCATAATTTGTAGGGGCTAATTATGAACTTTGGTTTTTGAAAGGACATTTGGGCTTCGGGTAATTAGAGACGAGTAATACACTTATAACTAATATAGTTTCATATAAGGTAACCAATGTTTGATCATCTTTAACTGTTGGGATGGATTCACTAGTAAGAAAATAATGAAAGAAACCCACATCTAGCATATGGAAGCATGATATTAACAACTTTGCGTTATGTTAAGATGAAATCTATTTTGCTTCAGCCATCACCTTTGATGCACATGAGCATGTAGCGTGTTGATGCAAATTCATGTCACACTCGGGAGTTGGAAATTAAACGAAACAATAGTTACTAGCTAACTATATAAAAATGCCTCGTGTTAGCAATAGAATAGTTTAAATGCTTATAAAAACTAGTGCTTTCTCAAGGGTTGCCAAAAACCATGGTAAACAACAACATTTGCACATCGTATTTTAATGGCTATGTTCAATGGTAGTGATATTCTACACATGTCTTTGTGGTATGCCAAAAGATGTTGAC
Organism: Azolla caroliniana; assembly: GCF_043228905.1. NCBI lineage: Eukaryota > Viridiplantae > Streptophyta > Polypodiopsida > Salviniales > Salviniaceae > Azolla > Azolla caroliniana. The sequence goes on from NW_028230453.1 coordinate 1,801,073, forward strand.
TAAAGTTTATGTGATTTAGAGTTTTTGAAAAGATTACTATTATTCTCCTAAAAAGAATGGTGTGGATGCTAGCTATGAAATATCTAAATCTATGAGGTGATTTCAATAGAAGGTATTTTCTAGATACTCGTGTTGTATATGTCTTACAGACATAATTAGGCGCACCATATTTATAGTAAATAGATAATTACAAGTTGAATAAAAAAACTTGGAAGTCCCACAAACAATTAAATTATAAATAAAGGTTTTTATAACTACACCTTGAATGCATATGGTATAGCCCTTCGAGTTGTTCAAGTACAATCTATATTGAACATGGGAAAGTAGAGAAACACAAAGATGTAATTAAGAGTCCCAATACTATTCTATGAGTAGTGATCCCATACAAATAAATAAAAACAAGTTTTCTTTCGCATTAAAGTGCTAGGGGTCATATGATCAGCTTATTAGAACAATTTAGAAAAAAGCACTCTGGTTTATATGTCAACCATCTTATTGATAAGAATGCAAAAGTTATAATCTTGCTAAGGTAAATTAGAGGAACGAAATTTGCTTTAGGTAAAAAACCTTGTGTTATTCTCTAATGGGAGGGCCTTGATAACAAGTAAGCAAGCAATTATCTATCGTCTTTAGTTTTTCAACAATATGCAATATTGACATTACATGTGGGTTTGAGTGATTTCAAATTACAACTAGCTCCTTCTCCTTGATATAACAATGTAGTGTTAGGTCGCCAATACAACTAACACAATGTTCACCTGTAACTATACTATCCTCTAAATTTTACCAATCATGTATTTGATGGATCGCCAATTTCCACATGTGATCAATACGTTAGGGAGGAGTATGACATGTTTTAATCCCAACCCAATAACAACCGAATACTCTCTACCCCACTTATGACAAGCACACCACCCTACACATACATTAGGAACCCATGGACTATATGTCAAGGAAGACCATATTAATGGATTCCACCTTTTTAAGTTAAGGTTGAACAAACCAAGAGTAGTACCTTTTAATGGATTGGGACCAACACATGGTTCGATTGTAATGTCACTACCATTCCTTGAAAGAGGAAAGGTGTGACATATTAAGTGTTGATGTACATACAATACATTTTGACACGAGTTATGGTGGAAGCCAATTTACATGTGAATGAGATAATGAAACGAAATCTAGCTAATAAGTGTCCTCGTAAGCTTATAACAAAATAATGTAATATATGTATGTCCAACGGTCAACCTGTTTACAACACTTATATAGATAGATCTACAGATAGACAAGAGTTATACAATGGAATATATAGATCAATGATAATATCATGAAAGATCTAATGATAGTATTAGTAGTACTACACTCAAATCATTAGTACAAGGGGCATCAACAACTGCTACTTAAAGTTGACTTAAAGGGAGTGTGATTAATCATGACGCCTTAATATATATATATATATATATAAGTAGATATAATCGATCATAAGTGTGTCATTATTAGTTAAGGCTAATATACTGATGATGATTAATTTGTTGTTAATGAATCCTAGACACATTACTAGGTGCATGTGCCATAAGGTCATGGCTAGTGCTAGTTGAGGAGTCATCATGAGAGGCACCCCCTAGTTTGTGAACAAAGGCCATAAGGGAGGAGGAGGTATTGGTGGTATTCATGTCATGGTGGTGGAGGTGATGCTCATGACTATGGGGGGTTGGGCCATGGGAGCTAGAATTAGAGGAAGACTTGATGTGATGCTGCTTGTCGAGCTCGTCCCGAAGCTCGTGGGCTTGCTCCATGCGGTCGTACTCGTCCACGAGCTTCTGGTGTTGTTGCTGTTGGAGGTCGAGGATGTCCTTCACGAACATCTCGACTTGCATCGATTTGATCTTCGTGTCGAAGAACTTGGTACCCAAATGTTGTTGTTGTTGTTGTTGTTCATGGTGGGGCACATGGATCATGCCGTTCGATCCCGTGCCTGTGCTCGTAGTGGCGGTGCCGCCTTGGTTTTGGCCCGCACTGTAGTGCCGATCGGTCGGGAAGAACGCGGATTGGCTACCCCCATCCAACATTCGGATTAGTTTCTGTTGTTGTTGTTGTTGATCATTGGTACCTATGTCCTTACCGGACGAGTTCCCTCCGTGACCCGGCTCCAAATGGTGGAACTTCATGCCGAGCTCGACACTCGAGTCGTCGGCCATGGCATTCATGCTCGGCTCACGCTCCCCTCCGCCATGGCTCACATTCTTCTGCGTGTTCTGATCCGCCGCCGCGTTGCTCATGCTCTCATGGTGGTTATGCTGCATGTTGAATTGATCACTACCATGCTCAATCTCATTGTCATCTTCCTCTTCTTCTTCTTCTTCGTCTTCCTCATCCTCCTCATGCCCTTGATCTTTGGTGTTATACTCCAGCAGGTTGTCATGGCTGGCCCCTTTGCCAAGCTTGGAGGCATGAGTAGAGGAAGAGGAGGTGAGGATACCTCTTTCATATAGGGTATCCAATTGATGGAAGTAAGGGCATGTCTTGGCATTCTCCGGCCGCTTCTTGCTACTGTCTTTCGTCTTCTTGAAGTACTTGTTGATGTTCTCCCACTTCTCTTTACATCGTTTAGGGCTCCGGATGAAGCCCAAGCAGGCCATGGAAGCAGAGATCTCTTGCCACAGGTGGGCCTTGGGCCCGGCCTCGCGGAACCGAGGCTCCATCCCGCTCCGCAGGCGGATGAGCGCGTGGACCTCGGCTTTCGGCCATCGCCGGGTGTTCATGCTGTTGAGATCCCCGCAATTCGGGTCCATGCCGGCATTGAAGCTATTGCTATTCATTTCATGATGCATGTGGTGTTGAATGTCTAGGGATCCATGGCCGGCACCGGGGCCGCCCCCCTGGAAATTCATGGATGTGGCCGGGAGCGTGCCCGTGCCCGTGCCCGGTTGCATGTGATACGCACCGCCTGGGCCGCCGGAGCCCCCATGGAGGGAGATCATATGGCTGGAAGGATGCATGCAAAGCTCATTGGACACCGCCCCGTGGGCACCGGGCGTGGGATGCATTATGTTCCCTGGCCCGGGTCCGCCTCCGGCCGAGCCCATATTTTGCATGCCCATCATGTGGCGTGTGTGGTCACCGCCTCCCCCATGGCCCGGTCCCGACCCCGCGGCTGCCTTCTCTAGGAACGCGATGAGGGCCGCATCCCGTGCCGCCGTCACAGCCACCTCCTGTGCCCTTATGTCGTGCTCCCGGTTGAGCCTCGCCACCTCCTGCCTCCGGTACGCCTCCTCGCGCACCGCCCGCTCCCGTTCCTTCGCCTCGATAGCCTCGAGGAACGCGCGGTGGAGATCCTCTTGCCGCTCGATGATCTGACGGCTCAGCTTCTGGAAGAATCTCTTGGACGGCATCCACGAATTCGGCTTCCCGGACATCGGCACGGCATCGCGGACATTCATGTTTCCTTCGAATTCTTGTCCACAGGTTTCGTCATCGTCATCTTCTTCCTCCGATAAGGATGTATCTCTTCTTCTCTTTGTGGATGTAGGGGTAGTGGACATGATAGTCATGTATTGTTTGTTCTTCTCTAGGTGATGGATATTATCTTCATGACATAGGTGATTAGTTGTCATGAGGTTAAGATGGTGGTTGTTACCCACATTCACGTTGTTTCTTGCATGGCCACCTTCCGACGAGAAGTCTGATGGATCGTTTGATCGATGGTGGGCAGCATTGAGAATATTGTGATGACCACCTGTCCAATTCATCCATCCATCCATTACTATTCAACACTCAGATCATTTGATTCAATATATATATATATATATATTCATAGTAATTTACAACACCATTAATTTGCATCACATACCATCATCATCATCATGATATACAAGAGACAACCTGAATGAATCTGTTGAACATATAGATCTATTACATTGCAAAGGAATTATAACATATAGTTCAACATAATTGACATCAAGGATGTTTATAATTTTCGGCCATATCTATAACTTGACATCCATTAATCGTATTCCCAAGACATGTACCTTATTAAGGTTTGTTGATCTTTTGTATCATACAACATCTCTTCCATGTAAAACTACACTTTTCAACAATATGGACTTCATGGCAAGAGATGTTGTATATATATCTTATTAGTCTTATGTAGGCACTCAACGTACCTTATGTGAACCTCATGTCAATGCACCTCTTGGATACTCGAGACATATTGCGTACAATATATTAAACGTCCCATGCAACAAAGGGATAGTACATGCAGCCCTAATTGGGAATTAACACATAATTTGACAAACACTATAGACTAACACTAGACATATAAGAACCACTACAAGTCAATTCTAATTATTGCTACCTATAAGCTCACGATGATCATTTAGTGTGCACTTGGATACTGACAATAGTTCTCACCCCTTGCTAAAGTTGGAAAGCTTAATATCAATCCGCAAACATGTTTGTCTTCCACTCTCGAATAGTGAGATGTAATTAATGTTAATAAGGTGTAATTGTATGCATCCAGAAAGTCTATTGATATATTATACTAGAATGGGGGAAAGAAGGGAATTAATGTATGAATTATTGGTTGGATGAAAAGTAACAAACTAGCAATGTGTGATTATCTTTTTTCAACTTCGATCTAAGGTATTGGTTGTATACAATGAGTGTTCATCCTAGGATATAATTGTGGGATATACTCCAATCTCAACATGGTAAAAAAAAGTAGTTGTATTATAGAAGTAGATAGATATAATGATGAAATAGGAATTACAATTCTAGGTCCAATGTTAAGAAATTAAATATTATTTTAAAGTTGAACTACTGTGAGCATGCCTTAATATAATTTCATTTGAGCATAATGCAACTAAGTGGAGATTTAACATCGACATTGGCATCAAACTCACAAACATACATACATACATACATACATATATGTTATGTCCATGGGAATACATGTACTCCTAACTATAACTCCAAGAAGCTATAATATGAACCTATTTGAATGTATTGTGCGCCATGGGTATCTCATATTGGCTTGGTATTTGTAATGTGCTTATGTCATCAACATGTTGATGATCACGGACAATTACTTTTATACATGCATCCCCATGACGACACACCATGGGGACTTTATGATGACAAGGCAATTGTGGTGTACTACGAGCATACTCATGCCGACAATAACACGACGACTTTGATACAACATGAAGTTGTACTTGGGGAGTTTGTGAACAATATATTCTCGATAAGAATGTCACTTCTACATAATATAATATAATATTATTTATCCTTTATATTTCCAAGTCAATTACTGATTTGGAAAACTTAGTACCATGTAGTTTTGAATTTAATAAAAGTTATTAAAGGATACCTAATCATGTGTTGGCAAGTAAATTGGTCGATGCACATCTATCAATGGTGCTTATGCCATTATTCATGATATTTTCCTTGTTGGGAATATTGAATATTCATCGTGTATCTTCTCTAAACAGTCTCTAATGTTAGTAAATGGTACCAATGTTAATACATCATGGATGGAAATTACAACATTTCTCATGAGATGACGGTCGGGGTTGGCCTATATCTAGTACCATTGGCCTCATGGTGTTAAATATCAAGACTAGTATTGGTCACGTCATGATGTTAATAGACCTTGACGCTTGAGTACTTTATTGTGATGAAGCTCCAATAGTGTCAAGGGGTGTGCTAGGAGTTTATCATCACATAGTTTAAATGCAAGTCCGTAACATATTGTGAGGTGTGATAAGGAACCTTGATTAGTCAAGGTATAGCATTACGATCTTGACTGATTGTTAGAAATGGAGAAACCACTATCCCGCTTGTGAGTGGTTTAAATAAAATAAGGTCATGTGTGGGTGTAGTGTTATTGTTAGTCTCCACAACATAGATATGTAGAGGTTGCTAATAGCTAATGTACTAATGGACACATGTAGTAGTTATCATATGGACTGTATGAAATTTGTTGGTAATATTCATACACCAACTTACTTGGTAATGAGACCTCCAACAAGAAAATTTTTGTTTTTACATTATAGTGGAAAATATCCTACTATATTCAAAGAATTAAACATTACATTACAAAGTTTAAAATGCTTCGTTGATTAGTACTAACCATCAATATTGCCTTGTTTGTAGTTATTTTGTAGGCTCTCCAATTTCTCCTTGCACTCTTGAGGGCTCTTTTGATAACCCATATCTTCAAGTTTCCTGTCAAAAGGGAGCATATAAAGTTAGAGATACGACTATTAAATTATAAAATGGTCTTAATGCCTCTTTTTGTTCACACAAGTATGGACCCTAAGTTACTCACACGCATTATCCTCATAAATTAGAAAAACCTTGTGAATAGAGCAAGAGCTAACAATTACTGCCTTTAGTAATATAAGTAATCATTAGTTGTGTTAGACTTTTCCATGGACAAAGAAGTTCTAGTGACTCTATAAGGGAACAATATGTTCATAAACTCATGTCGGTAGTTGGTCAATAGACAGACAATAAGGCCTTCTAATAGCCAGACATCGTGGCAGGACATATTATTACTTGAGAAAGATACTAACATGACCACCATTGAGGCAAGCCTTCTTAGAATGCGCATTATATAATCATGGAACAATCTTACTTTATGATGACGCATTAACAAACCACTTTAATGAATGTTGCTAGATAATGATGTTTAATATGCATGGTACTAAAATTTCTATAGATAAATTAATGTAGGATGTCTACCAATAATGCCATCAAGGTGTAGCTAAACAAGAATTTATGTTACTTATGCTATTCTTACAAGGATGCAACAATATTAATTTGCTTTTTTGGAAAAAAAGAAACAATATTAATTTGCATCAATCGCTACTTGTGAATAAGACATATGTGATTGAATAATACGGATATTGGACGAAAATTGAATGAACACATCTACGGGATACATATTTAAATTTCAAGTAGAGCCAAATAATTGGAAATGCATCTAAATATATACAACTCTGACAAAAGCCAGACATTGTGCACTCTAATTATATTGTGCAAAGAGTCGACTTAAAGTTTGTGGGATGGGTTAAGCCGAGGTGTTTGATAGCCATTGCTAAAAGCTCGTTCTTCGTACCAGTCTTACATAAATGTAACTCCATCACAAATGTCAAGGCTTTATTAAACTGGTTAACTATCCATTGACTAAGAAACCATTGGAAATGAGCTGAATTTAGTAAGTTTAAGGGTCCACTAGTTCAGAAGCCGAGGGTTGTCAGTTATTTCCTTTTCATTAACTAAGAAGCCATTGGAAATGAGCTGAATTTAGTAAGGTTCAGAAGTCCACTACAAAAGGCAAGGGTTGGAAGTTATCTTCTTTTGGGGGGGGGTCCCTATTTATTTAATTCTCTCGAATAAATAAATAGATATTCTTAATTAAGCCTCTTATTTATAGAATAATTAGGTCTTATTAGAAACAGGCCGTACGAGTGACGTGGAAATAAGAAGACGGCGGGAAGTGCAGTTGCATTAAATGCAGAGAGCATTAAATGTATCGCTAATGTCGAGAAATAGGAGATATCTATCTATCTCTCTCTGTCCACAATATATTTTATTTATTTATATGAAAATAGATATGGATTATATATTTATTTATTTATTTATTTCGTCATATTACAAACATTTGTTTTTTAATTATATATAAAATATTTACTGCACGGAGAAGTACATAAACGCAATTTATGTTACTGCAAAAAGGAGTTATTAACGAGAAATAAATAATAAATAAGCTATTTATGAGTGCTTATTATTCAATTAAGTTATTATTATTTTTTTAAAATTCCGGGCAAACTGCAAGTTGGAGGGGGGGGGACAGAAACATAAATTTCTATAAATTAGCGAAGGAGCAGAGAAACTCTTCTGCATTTAATAATAGTTAATGGTACTCTCGATTTCTGCGCCACGGAGTCGTAATCCAAAGCCTCTTATTTAGTTTATTTATCCTTTTATTTGATTTTATTTATTCGATTTAATTATCTGAGCACCGGGAGGGGAGGCAGCAGCAGCAGCAGGCGGAGAAAAGCAGAAAGCAGAAAGCAAAAAGCAAAAAGCAGGAAAGCAAGAAAATAAAAGCCGAGGCCCCCGCCCCTGTCATGGCTGCAGAAAAGAGAGAGAAGAAAAAAACAAAAAAGCAAAAAGTGGAGCAGGGGAAGAGGAGATGGATGGGGAGCAGGGGAACAGGGTAAAAAAAAAGTTGACTATACAGACTGCCATAAAAATCAGAACCAGTTGTTCATCATCAATATTAAAATCAAATATATATATATACATATATATATTTCATTAACTAATTAAGCATATATATGCCTATATATGTGTATGTAATCCTTGTCTGCAGGAAAACAAAAAAATGGAAATATTTATTTGCAGAAAAGTATATATATCCTTAACTAATTATGCATATATACTTATATATGTACATATATGTGTATGTAATTCTTGTCTGCAGGAAAAAAATAAAATTGGAAATATTTATGTGCAGAAAAGTATATACATATATCATTAACTAATTACATATATTTATATGTATGTAATTCTTGTCTGCAGGAAAATGGAAATACTTATATATATATATATATATGCAGAAAAAGATGTGGTCTGCTGAAGTTGTGAGAGCGTCACCAGACTGTACTTCCATGAAATGCATACAAGAAGAAGAAGAAGAAGAAGAGAGAGAGAGAGAGAAGAGATGAGGCAATTAGCAGAGCAAAAGCCAAACTGAAAAAGCAGAAAAGCACAAAAAACAAAAAAAAATAAGCCAGAAATTAAAGCACAAACCAAAAGTCAAGTAGCCTGGGATTGTGTCATCATTGATCTCCCTTCCTTTTTTTCTTCTTTTTTTTTTACCATGCCGTGAAGGAAGGATTCATGCCGTGATTAGGAAACGGTCCTATAATTATGCTGTCATTAAGGACGGGTTAACTGCCATGATGCTGTAACAAAGACTGAATAGGGTGTGATTAAGGAAGATTTAAGCGTACCTGGGGTATGATTAAGGAAATGTAAGTGGCCTAATTTTAGTCACAAGTCATAAAAAGGACTAACATTACTCGATTGCGAAAGGAAACGTTAAGTGGCAGAATCCCTCCATGAGAATGCCAAGAGCTTCAATGATCGACAATTATGTCTATAAATAGGGGTGTATAAATTAAGGAAATGGAATTCTCGAGTGGTTAAGGAACTGGGAAGACTCTGCAGTTAGGATATGATTTAAGAAAGACTAAGAATTCTTATAGAATGATTAAGCGGGTCGAATTACTTCGGTAGGGTGGGATTGGGAAGCTCCAATGGTAAGATTAATATCCCTTCCCTTGCAGTGTGAGCAGTTTATATATATGGCTAAATTTAAATAAAACACCTAAGCAGATGAATGGCATGATTAAGGTAGTGTAGTTATTAGAACTAATTAAGGGTTACTAATGTTTAATGGAAGGGGAATGCATATGGTATTAAATTGGCTTATTAAGTGCAAAATGATAAGAAGAGAAGATGAATGAGTACATTTTGAAAGAACTGGGCTTTAAATTTGAGCTAAGGCTTAAAAAGTTGGAACTTGGAAGTGTTCATGCGGAAAAGATAGCAATCCACATCATCAGCATCAGCATTCATCACCATTGGGGCCAATTTAATGTTGATGGATGGGTGGATGAATAATTAGAGCTAGACACAGAATACTTGCGTTTAAATTCATGGCTTAGATTAGGTTAAATCATCCGAAAAAGAGTAAAACAGTAGAATCAGATTAGATTAATAATCCGAAAATGATTAAATCAACAGCACCAGATTAGGTTAAAAAATGCAAAACAGAATAAAAACAGCAGCTCCATCCAGATTAGGTTAATAATCCAAAAAAGATTAAAACAACAGCTCCATCCAGATTAGGTTAAAAAATGCAAAACAGAATAAAAACAGCAGCTCCATCCAGATTAGGTTAAATACTCCAAAACAGATCAAAACAAGCAGCTCCATCCAGATTAGGTTATATACTCCAAAACAGATTAAAACAGCAGCTCCATCCAGATTAGGTTATATACTCCAAAACAGATTAAAACAACAGCTCCATCCAGATTAGGTTAAATAATCCGAAAAAGATTAAAACAGCAGCTCCATCCAGATTAGGTTAAATAATCCGAAAAAGATTAAAACAGCAGCTCCATCCAGATTAGGTTAATCGAAGCAATTCGATAATCATAACATGAAATTAGGGTGTAGCATGAGGCACAATTGGAGAGACCAGGATTTGCACACCTCGAGAGCTCGTCGGAAAGGAAACTAAGAGAAGCTCGTTGCAGGTGTTCCGGCAGGCTGGAACGGATGGTGATGAGAGCGGCTGTCTCGTCGGCAGTCCATCCGAGTGCGAACACGGCCATACCGCTACTGCTTTCCATATCATGTCCGGCTCCGGCTCCGGCCACCATATTCAGCTTCCAGCTCCGGATGTGGTCGAGGTTCATATGATGGCTATGGCTATGGCTAGCATTAAGGTCAGTAGGGTTGGGCATGTCGGGATGCTGCGTGGCGGTGCTCGGGTGGGGATTCAAGGAGTGGACATGATGATGATCGAGGTCTTGCCGGAATAAGAGATTGCCGGCATTGTGGTCAGTGGCCACATTCGTGGGGGCGGTGCCCGGCATGGTATGGTTCGATAATTTGAAGAAGCTTGGGGGGACATGGTGATGGGGTGGGTGGGGCGCGGGCGGGGGGCCCGGCTGCGGCTGCGGGGCGGACAACTGGAGAAGGGGTGCTGTGCCTGCCTGGATTAACTGGAACTGATGGTGATGGTGATGGTGCTGAAGAATGTTCTGCGAGTAGCCGCTTCCGCCCGAATTCTGCATGTTTATATGGTCCACCCCGCCCCCGGGAGACTGCGATGATGCCGGAGCCGGAGCCGGAGCTTCGGGATCGTGAGAGGACAGTAAGATGCTATGGCCGGTTCCCGGCCCCGGCCCCCCGAACATGTTGAGCATATGCATGTGCTGCCCCGGCGGAGGAGCCGCCGCCCCATTACCCCTCCCTTGTCCTCGTAATCCTCCGCCATTGTACTGCACCTGCAAATTCATGTGTGGATCATGTTCCCCGTATCGATCCCCCGGCTGCTGCATCGCATGTAATGATGCTATGGAGGGCTCCGGTTAATTTACGCCGACAGTTCTCTTGTTAATCGCTCTCGCTAGCTCGGTCGGTCGGTTCGCCTAAATTGTATGAATGAAGGCTAAGGCTGCTTCTTCTTCTTCTTCTTTTTACAACGGAAGGATTTAGGGTTTTATCAGGGCTTCTGCAGTTGCTGAAGGATGGACTCTGCAGAAACCCTCATGAGAGGGGTATGCAGGTGTTAATTACACACCATTAAATTATGATGATTCGGGCTTATTAACCCAAAAAGAAAAGAAAAGAAAAAGGATTGAATTCGAACATAATTGTTGGCATTAGTATAATAGCAGCAGCAACAGCACCATCTCCTGCTTCATCATCACCGCCTACTACTGTCTGTTATCTATCATCTTGCTCCTCCTACTTGTCTCTGTTTATAGTGATTTTTTTGTTTTTGTTTTGTTCCAAAACAGACTTGACCATTAAAACTCGACCTAAAGTCTCATACGCTAGTTTCAAAGGAAATGTAGTGGGGGGGGGGGTAAGAAAAAGTCAGGAAGTAAGTATGGCAGCCTGCTGGGGTATGGATGGATGGATGGATGGATGGACTTACTACAAATGGGAGGAGATGGAAATGCAATCCTGAATCCATGTGAGCTGAAAACAAGGCGCCGCAGAGTAACTGCTGCAGCTTTCCTCTGCAGCTTCTGTTTTGCTTGGTTTTCTCATTTAATGGCGGTGCTGCTCTGTGTGTTTTTCTTCTTTTTTGAAATTACGAATGGGGGGGGAAGCACAGGATTAGGGTTTCGACAGGAAGCCTGAGACAGAAACCCTAATTGGGGAGGGGGGATGGGTAAGCAAGGATTAAACGTTTTTCATGATGAAGTAATTAAAAGAAAAGAGTAGGGGGGGTGAAGATGGAGATCTTGGTGGGATGATGGCAAGAAGCATAATAGTATGTGAATTTATACATACCCATGACAATTGACACATGTATGTGTACATACACATATGTACGCATGCACATGGACATGCACATGCACATGCATATGTATATATGTATCAGTATGCATGTATGTATGTATCAGTATGTATGTATGTATGTATCAGTATGTTTGTATGTATGTATGTATGTATGGATGGATGGATGGATGGATGGATGGATGGATGTGTGTGTGTGTGTGTGTGTGTGTGTGTGTGTGTGTGCAGGTGAGAATTAGAAGCTTTTGATGGTTTTGGTGAGAGCAGAGTAAAGAAGAGGAATGAAGAAGAAGAAAATCTGAAGAAGAAGAAGAAGAAAGTCTGAAGAAGAAGAATGAATGAATGAATGAAGAAGAAGAGAAGTATTAGAAATCCATTCAGCGTCACACATTAAAGTTTATCAGCTTCTTTCATTAAAATCAATTCCAGGGAATAAATAATATACATATCTATCTATATGTATGTATGTATGTATATGAAAATAAATGGGGGAATTTTATAAATTAAAAGAAAAAGGAGGTTTTTTTATGTTCTGCTTTTTTGTCTGAATAAGTTTTTATTTATTTGTTTTATTGAAATCCTTTTCTTTTCCTTCTTTTTTGTTTGGGTGTCCTTTTGGGTGTTTTTTGGGGGTGTCTGGACTCTGGATGGTCTGGTCAAAATCCTAGTGGGTGGGTGGATGGCCGCTTTCACACTGTCCAACGCCCAAACGAACCCACCCACTTAACTACTACTACTACTACTACTACCTCATTAGAGAGACACCCTTCCCTTGGTCCTTGGTCAAATAACCTTGTCCATTTGTTTATCATTTTTTGTCGATCTTTCATGTTTGTTATGCATTATGCATATGTATAGATAGATAGCCATAGGTGTTTGTAGTGCATGTACAAATCCAATCGCTTAGTCTCTATCAATTTCCCGTGGTCTCTCCTTCTGACCTTTTCTAAAGCCTCTCTATCTATCTATCTATTATATCTATAAATTGATAGATAGATAGATTGATAATGCTCAATGTGAGTGTGTGTGTGTGTGTGTGTGTGTGTGTGTGTGTTTTACCGTCTATTGGAGTGGCTAGGAGTTGGGTCACGAGGGTCAACATTCTCCTTGCCTCCAATCCACACATGTCACAATACACAAACATAAAATGCAACCGTATTCATACAAAATTCCCTCCCTCCCTCCTTTTCTTTCAATCATTTCCCACGTCATGAAAATAACTTCATTCGTTGGGACCGATCGATTGCTATCGAGAAAAAGGCTAGCTTATCTCCCTCAATGATACAATAAAGCCAATAAACCAAATGATGGTGGGATATTTGTGAAGCCTCTAATTATGCTAGCTTCCTTGGGGCAACTCATGTCCAAGAAAACACATATTCCATGCATGGATCCAAGATCACTAATAAAAGTTCATCAGGATTTCCTTCTTACATCCATGCATACACAAGAACTTTTAGGATATTTTTCCATGGTGGGGAAAGACCATAATTTAGCCTATAGTAGTCCTAGTTTGCTTCTGATCTCTATTAACTTCTATGGATGAGTTGGTTCCATGTTGTGAGGTTCAAAGAGTGATGGAATGCAAGGGCTACAAACAAGAAAGTATGAGATATTTTCCCATGAGGGAAAGTTCCTTCATGTTTCCTCTCAAAATAGCGTGTAACAATGATGTGTTGGGCAAAAAGTTACAGTGAGGAGAGGCATGGTGGGGACCAAGACAAAAAACAAGAAGGTTTAGATTTTTGCTCATGTGGGAAAGATCACACTTCCTCTATAACCATGTTTCCATGATGTGCTTGACATTAGGAACTCTTGTAGCTCTCTAAGGCTTGCATTAGGGATCGTTTATGTAAACCTTCTATGTACATCACGTGTATTGAAGTCCTAATTTAAACACGACTTACTTTTTGGGATTATCAATCATGAACAAAATGCATCCTTTTCTTATTCATCCATGTATATTACCCCCCTTTAAACGATACTCGTATGTATGTAAATAATTAATTATGTATTAAGAAAAGTCTTTAAGATCCCTATCTGATGATCACCTCACGTGTTATGGTGACATGTTTTCAAGTAAGCCCCATGGGCTCCATCTATCAAGCTAATTAGGTGCGACCAAGGGGGGATGTGTTAGCGTGATGAGCTTTGTCATGCGATGATTCGCTTGGTACATCCTAGCTACATACGTTCATGAGCATTAAGAGGGCTTATCGATCCCCCTCCCCTTTGTGGGACCAGATGGAAGGTTGTAATGATAGTTCCGAATCTCCAACATGAGAATCATAGTGTGAAAAAAATGTTTTAACTTCCAAGACTTGCCGTGCTTCTCTCACCAGGTTGTCTATTTTAACGCATTAAAGGCTTGGAGAATCCTCTACAAATCCATTTGTAATCTATGAAGAGATGAAAGCTACTTAGTTTATTCTTCTTGTTCATATTAAAGAGCGATGAGAGAGAGAGAGAGAGAGAGAGAGAGAGAGAGAGAGAGAGAGACTTGGCACCAAAAAGTAAGCAAGCTTTTGGGAACGAATTTGTGGGTCATGTGGGTCCTCAATACATGATTGCATACATGTATACATGCCTTCCTTGGTTGAATGATAACAACAAGAAGAATACATAATATTGTCATTGAAACCATTGTAAAAAGTCCTCAATAGAACGAATCCCAAATTTTCACTTTGAGTTTTCTTTCTCTTGAAAATTAAGTATACGTATATGCTTATCAAGTTTTCAAAATCACGAAAGAAGAAAAACTCATGGATCGGGTTATAATGGAAACAAGTTTCGCATTAGAGAAAAGAGGCCATACATAGAATGGCGTATTGGGAATCATAAAAATCTAGTACATTTGGAAAACTAATATTATGTGGTAACCCGTAGTAGTACATATACATATGCACACACAAGTTGGCAAGTGACAATCTCATGAATTAATGAGACTCTTGAGAAGTTTTTTTTTTCACATTTCCAAAGGTCAAATTTCCAAGGTTCTTCTCAACCCAAATATCATTACCCTTCCCTAAGTTCCACACACACACCCCAACATTTAGTGTTGCATTATTTATGTTTTCCGATGCTAGTATTGTTTGTTCACCCAAGGAGTGTAGCTTAGATGTGCCTTATGTGACTCCTATGCCACAATCATCCATGCTTTCCATTGCTTTCAGATCAATATTGAATTGGTTGGGAATGTATAACCTTAGCTTGTGTATGGATGCGTGAGTTGGGGGTTTTGAGTTTGGGTTACAAGGGTGATCAAGTGTATGAAAAGAAAATAGTGTTTATGGGTTTCGCTAGTGGCAACAAACTTAAATTGAAGGTGGTTCCCATGACATGACAAGCCAACAATGTTTAGGGAAAAAAAGATATCCTCATTTACGAAAATAGATCATTGGATTAATGAACACTAGGAAAGACCTATAAAAAATACACATGTTTTCTAGTAAGTTTGTGCTCTATGTTTTTTGTATTTAATCTCGAAATTTCTTAATCTTTCTTTCATACATGGGTATTTTCCAACCATTGCCAATGAACATTACTCAAATGACATCAATGTCAAGGCGGACAATATGGAGGGAAGCTTAGAATATAGCATTGACAAATGCACATGAAATGTGAGGTAATTGCATGATATGTCACATACCCACTTGACATGTAAGTAAAAGGTGGCATGATAACAACCTTAGAATAACTTCATCTTGTACATTTAGTGAGCACAACTACGCCCAAGGCCATGACTCTCACATATGTTAACAAGAATATTGTACTATGACTACCATATTCCATGTCAATTTTGTAAGTTGTACAATCCCTGGCAAGATTTACAAATGTTGATGCATTTCATGTCCTATTCATGTACATAATTGCTCACATTAATGGCCCAAAGAGATTAGATTTAAGAATATGCATCATGAAAACTGAAGAGCAATATTTTAATAGTTACTATAAATTAGGCCCCTCCACTTAGACATATATACATTCACCGTTATGATGGCAATTGTAGAGTGGTCGCAATGTAGCTAACCACAACGAATATGAATTGAAGATATGTGAACGGGAATGCAACAATGTATAAATTTTCTGTATTCACACAACCAAACTAAATAGCTAGTGGCAGTGTACTCACATCGTTAGCCTATATTTAAGTATCCATAATGTAAACATTAGACTAACTTTTGGGCCGCATAAGAGTGTCCATGTCAAGAGAGAGAGAGAGAGAGAGAGAGAGAGAGAGAGAGAGAATTGAAACATAAAACAAACGGAATAAAGAAAGACTTTTCTTCCTTTTCCGTGAAAATGGATACAATTTGGAGAATTTAAGGAGTGACAAATGATACACCATAAAGCTATACCATGTTACGTGAAAATATATTTAATTACAGGTGTATCACTCCCTTGAAACCTAGTGTGCGGATTTTAGAAACTCATGTGGCATACAATTGTATTAAACATCATCTATGTCTTAATATCTTAGAAATGTCTAAATAAGATCACACCCTGTCTTATGTTATGGGTTTTAAAGGTTAAGAAAGAATTACAATTTGTATCATGAGATACAAGCTTTATTTATACACTCACCCATTATACTTTGTCTTTGGTTTCTTTAGAGCTTGATATTAAGGACTTGTATTTGAAATGCATGCATATCTTAGTAATCTTGATAGAAGGTGAAGGGATGCCAAACAACCTTCATGCAAAGTGTGTAGGTGATCCCAAATATGTATATCACCTTTGCACAAGGAAAGCAAAGTATTACTTATTACTATAACCAAAGCACATAGCTAGGAGAAATGTCAATTGGACAATTGATATTTGTTATGGATGCATCCCTCTAAATTTGTTGCTTCGCAAGCTTTACTACATTGTAGTGCAAGTGAACAAATACGATCATGAGGATATGCATGACATTCAGAGACTACCCATACAATGGTAAGAGAAAATAGAGACTCTTTAGATATTTTATTTTGTGAGAAGAACAAATCCTTAGAAGATGTAAAAGTAAAGAGGTCTGCCTACAAAGAACCATTCGAGGAATTGGGGAGAAACTATCTCAAAATTGCAAAAGACGGAACAAACTAGAGGTTGTCGTAGAAGAAAATACCTTGATCTACTACAAAGCTATGTGCTTAGAGATTGATCCTTACGTGTCCCCCAAGGCGTGATGCCTCATTTTTCATGCAATGTGGTACTTACGAATCGATAAGAGTATTATCTGACTTCAATAAGTTGTATAATATAAAAAACCCTTGAACTAAGGTTCTATAAAGCTATTTTTGAGACTAATTGAAATGGCAGAACTCATGCAATAATATTTGAAAATTTCCCCTTCATAAACAAAGTATTTGATTATATTTAGTTTTTTATTGCATTCTTGCCACATTCATCTCGCCTTATGTGACTTGGTCATTATTGCACCTTTAAAATAACATTTCCGAGTGTTGGCATAGAAGAACATTATTATGTATGCATGACGTCCTCCAAATGTGGTGGAACTAATGTTCACACAAGAAGAGATTTGACAAGCTACCAAGTGTGTTGCCATAGAAAAAACATTACAATGTTCACATGATGTCCTTCAAATGTGGTTGATACAATGTTCAACCAAAAACGAATTGCCAAGCTACACAAGAAACACTATCAAATTTTCCTTCATATTAATATAGCGCCATGTGCAAAACAAGGATTATAAACTACAAAGGCCTGACATCAAGTTTCACAAGGCATTATATGGAAAGTTTTGAAGGAAGTGAAACATGTGTGCTTGACAATCTAGGAGGCATATTTCCACTAGATTGTATGCTTTGTATACGCTTATTGGATTGGTAATGGAAACTAAGGTGTAGTTTTGAAATAATAATAATAATAATACCTCTTTATTGCTCTTTGTCAAACCCAAAAAAGGAGAAAATGCATTCTATGGCAAGGACATTTAGGATTTTTAGCACACTTCAACATATGGGCTTGAGGCAAAAATGCAAATGTTTTGTCGAATTGCATTAATGAACATATAAATCAATCGTTTACATAGCCAAAATTAAGAA
Organism: Azolla caroliniana; assembly: GCF_043228905.1. Lineage (NCBI taxonomy): Eukaryota > Viridiplantae > Streptophyta > Polypodiopsida > Salviniales > Salviniaceae > Azolla > Azolla caroliniana. The sequence continues at coordinate 1,819,231 of NW_028230453.1, forward strand.
TAAGATACAAGAAAAACTTGCAATAGTACAATTATAGTTGTTATAGACACAACTACGAGGAAGAATATACTCACCAACTAATGTCTAACATGTTTTATGGCTCAGAAAAGTTAATAGAAGTGGACAAGTGTGATGGTTGATCAACATTCCTTAGACGTTGATATCAGACCAAGAAAATGTTGAGGCCCTTGATAGCTTGCTTTGATAGTGATGGCTTGTCTTCGAGTTCTTTATGTTGTTGAACTCTTTTGTATCTATACTCAAATAGTTGATTATTAAACTCTTATACTCCTAATCCCATTGTGTATGATATATGATAAACCAAATAGATGACCAATGTGAAAATTATGGCATTCCCAAATACCCTAAATTGATTTTGGGCAAGGATTACTCTTTCAACATTCCATGAGCCAACCATATATCCTTCTAGATATCATGACAAAACCTTAAACTCTAACGAGAGATTTCACTACTATATTGAGTTGTTATAGTCACTTCTACTCTGGTGGAATTACTAGAAATGTTGGAAACTAATGTTAGAAGACTAGATTTAAACTTTCTTTGCACTGTTGTTGAAAATTCTAACACTTTGCTTCTGTTAGAAAAGTAGATATAACAAAGTGTCATCAGAATGTCGAGCTCTGTAGATGTTAACACCTAGCACTTCTAAAAACATGCCAAGGATTTGGATACCTCATTTTTCTCTAAGATAGTGAAACCGTTGAAGAAATAGTTAACCTTTTTAGTAAGTAAATGCGTAAATTTCTAATATCTCACTAAGTGAAGATAATTCTACACTATTTCATAAATGCTAGAACTTCCAACAATTTTAACAAATTGTACTCAAGGGTTGTTAAGTATTTGTTCGACGTCTCACATCTGATGCTCTAGTCCAGGAATACACTAAAGACTCTTTATATATAGAGAGGTTATATATATATATATGAGCATCCATAGAGAGGCCAATATTGACCAATAGGACGTAAGTAATAAAGTTATCTTGATGTGTGTTTCCTTCCTAAGAAGGGATATTCATACTTTGAAGCACCAAGTCTCGATGTGAATAAATATGAGCTCAACCTTGTAGATGTTCTCTTTAGTGTGATACTCAAGTCATCGCCCCCTGTTAATATATCATCATAATTTTCATGAATTGCACCATAATATGCAAAGGATGTAAAAAGCAAGTGATGTTCATCCTCCATTAACCCTTGCATACCTTACATGCTTTTATATTTGGTTGATTTTGATTCCATAATGCAACTTCAATACCTAGGTTGTGTGATCGATGTGTTAGGGCTCTACTAGAGTTAATACTCATGTTAGTAATGAGGTAAGGCTGAATACGATCAATAGGCCTTCTTGCCTTATATGGAACCTAACATTCACGATTGATGTTTGCAATGTAATATTCTAATTTTGTCCATTTAGCATATTTCCACTTCTTCCTTAGTGGGTCCATTAACTTTCCTCAATGATTACATATTTCGGAGCATCACTTGAAAAGCTCTAGGAGATCTTCCACATCCCATCTTTTGAACCATTTTTTTATGTCAACTACCCAACCAGATGAGAAAATTGTTCTCTTGTGATTCTTTTGTAACTCACATCCAACATTCCAAGCAAGATGTGGTAATCTATGATTTGGCATATTCTTGACTTTTTTAATGCATATAAATACTCTTTGTAGCACCATATCTCTATTGGCCGAACACTTGTTTCCAAAAGCATAACTTGATAGGGGGTGGTGGATTTAACTCCCAATTGTCTCCTTAAACCATCATTTGAATCTTCTCAATCCCATTCCATGCATTAAGAGAGATAGTGTCTCCCCACACTTCTACTCCATACAACAAAACTTCTTCTTTTTTAAAGAAAGATGCATCCTAGTATATTACTTGAGAACTGTACTTAGAGAAAACAAAAGGAGACTTTCATCTCTAACACTTCTATCGTGATACAAAGGCTAGTATAAGCATTTGATCAAATAAATGATGCCATATATGAAACAAGTGGAGTAATAACTACAAGCTATGCAGTAGAAAAGAAGGTATGGTATAATTCCACTTCAGAACAGAGTTGTATCTGAAAATAAGTGAAGCCCTTGCCATCGTTTCTTAAAGGCCACTTGACGTTGCCATAGAACATCAATTGAACCCTACAGATCATCATATTGACCACATATTGTGTGGACAAATAACATCCAAAATTCAATAAGCATGGTGCGGAGATGTATGTGACCATTGTTAAAAACATCACATCTCGCTTTCCATAGTATCCAAATAGCCAACGACGTAATAGTACACCAAATAGCCAGATTTTCAATTCTAAACCGTCGAACAAAAGATGGAAATGAGGTGAGATAGAGGTGTCCATGGGAAAAGTGAAAGACATGAGAAACATGTGTACTTTCATACCTCAAAACATCTCTATAAAGGACACCTCATAATATTGTACCCCAAGAGAAAATAGAACGAGAATAATGTTGTCCCAGCAATAAAAACAACTTACCTAAAATTGCTTGATCCTAGGACATAGCCAAAATGCAAAATAGATTCCATAGGTGCACTACAATGCATTCCTCAATGCAGCAATAGGACGAGCATAATGCATCAAAAACCAACGAAAACAAATAACATTTTTCAGCAACTGCATACTCCACAACCATTTCCAAAATTTGACAAGTTCCAATGCATGCACATTATTCGCAATCCAATTCTTCATGTCAGTAGGGCATTTATACTTTGATTGCAACAACAAATTTCTATTTAGCTTAACCGAGTATTGGAAAAACCCCAAATGTTTACCATTTCCACCAATACTCAACTTTTTCAATTGATAATCAGTTGGATCCCAATCCAAATTGTAAAATGGCTTTTTTTGAAAAACCCACAATGAGCAACACAACAAGCATTCTTGAAAGGGTGGATCCAAAAACCATTTTTACACGGATCATGCAACTACTCGAATAGCCAAAACATTGGCTGACGTCCACACATCCGATGCAGAAAATACATGCCACAACCTACCATCTTCATCCACATTAAAGTATATAGCATCACCCCTAGTGTTTTTTTTTTATTATAAAATATTTTCTTCAATAGTATTAAGAATAAAACGCTCGAAGGCTACAACTTGAACCTAGTTACCAAGGAGGTTACAACTTTTCCTATACAATGTTGTAAAATACAAGGATGTTTACATTTGTTGATATTTAAGAAAGAGTCCATGGAAGTCGATATTGCCAAGTAGGTTCTTGAGTTGACATTGTAAATAGGGGCACCTTTTTCCATAAGTGAAGAAGCTTTTTCCTTTTCTTGTTCACAGTATATGGGGAACCCTGCATATTGTCATACTGCCAGCAAGTTCTCCCATATCTCAAACAGCACATCTGAGAGATGAATGTCTACCCCACCATAAAGTCAGTTACATCGATATTTCCATAATGCCCATAATGTTATTGTGGTCACAGTTTTCCAAATTTGGACAGATCGCACCTGCTTGTAAGGTTGCTGGAAGGGACTAACTAATATCAATCTTCTATTATGTATTGTCATTGCCTCATGAACATCGTTTGCCTCATACAACATCAAGGCAGAGTGTAATACTCCCCACATCGCTAATCCCCATGAGAATAGGCAACCTACATTGATTGTTAGGAATAAAGACGTGACTTTCTTCCATACTTGTTGAGCAAAAGAACAAGACCATAGGACATGCTTGGTAGTCTCTTGAGGTTCCTAGCAAAAGCCACATTGCCGCAAATTGGGTGCTACATTCCCTTTCAATGAATGACCAACGGGTAGTGCCATATGCACTGATAACCACCGAAAGAGAATAAATTTAGTTGGCCCCTTGAATGACCATATCCATTTCCAATAGGTTCTCAAATGCAAAGTGGAAACACCCCAATTGGTCCAATGTTTCTGAGCTGCTGGTATCGTTACATTCTGAGAGAGTAGTAATGATCTTCCAAGTTTTATTGAGTATTGAAAGAAGGGGACCTTTACGATCTTTTCCCCCAAGGAGTATGACCAAAGCCAACCCCCCGGATCCCATGTTAATCTTGCAACAGGATCTTTTGTGTATAGCCACAGGATATCACACATATGAGCAACTGATGGATAAGGATCAAGGATCCATTTCTTTCCAGTTTTAGCAACCACTCTAACTGGTGCACTTCGCAAGTCCTATAGATAACTGCAATCAAAGGTATGAGATTGCAATCTATTGTTGTCTAGGACCTCAAAATAAGAAATGCACCCATTAGGTGAAACGCCTTTAACAGCCATTAATGTATCATTTGTGAAGCATCCAGACCATAGATGTTCTTGGCTAGGTTGGAAGGTTGTAAAAAGCAAATAATATGTTGTTGATAAGGTGGCCGTCATTATCTTGGCACCATGAACTAATTGTAGATGTGCCAGTCGATCTTCTTGCGGCATTTGTTGAAAATGAGTCCAAGTTCTTACAGATGCAGTTGGCCCATTATCCAATTTACCCCAAACAAGGTGAGTACGCAGGCCCAATACTTTTCCTGCATTATCCCAAAATAGAGAATTGGCAAGCAAAGGTTGATTAAGTAATGCATCCCAAGTAGAAGGTTTGTCCTGTAGCAAAAATGATTTAATCGCATCCCACGCTCTTATGATTCCTAGCAAAAATCTATTGGATGCAAGATTCCTCCTTGGCGTTTTCATGTCATTCAAGAACAACCACTTTAGAGAGGGTGACCATGCTCCTCCTGTCTTAGGAGTTAACTGCATTAACTGATTTAAAAACATTCCTTTCCAAGCTTCTGATCCTGGCAACAAACCTCTGATAACAAACTTAGTCAAGAGAGATCTTGACTGCATCAAAGGATCTATCAAACCCAACCCTCCATTGATTTTAGGTTGAATCAACACATTCCAAGCAACTTTGGCTACTGTAGGAGAGCCATGTTTTCCCCCCCAAAGGAAATTCCAGATCAAGCTTTGCACTTTTTGTTATTGTTGATCTAGAAAATAGCCACACAGATGCTATAAACCACATTGATGCCAATAGTATTGTGTTTGCTACCACAACCCGACCTGCAAAAGACAATTGTTGGGCATCCCAATACAATAATTTACGTTTTAATGATAATAGTAACGGAGATAACATTGCTTCTGAACTTAAATCTATTCCAACCATACATCCCAAATATCAAATTGGCTCACCACGATGAAGCCATCGGAAAGCAGGACCTGGATACAACTCAGGATGAGTTTCTGCACCCACCCAAAGGCCAACCAACTTATTCCAGTTAAGTGATGCACCTGTAACATCTGAGAAAACCTGCAAAGCATTTTGTACTCGACCAAGATTACCAATCTCCCCGTCAACATAGAGGGTTGTATCACCTGCAAACTCAACATCCACTATAGTGGACTATGTAATAGGTAATACTATGCCTTTGATACCAGCAGTTGACAATCTTAGGTAGGAGGACAAGGCTTCCCCAAACAAGATAAAAAGAAATGGGGCAAGAGGGCATCCTTGCCTAACTGACCTGGAGATAGGAAATAGCGTCCCATATTCTTGTGCAAACAAAATTGAACTAGAAGCATGCCTATAAAGGGATGACGCATCACCCCTAGTGTTAGTTACTTTAGCTCCTAAAATAACTTTCAAAGGAGAGAAATAACCAAACCAATTCTCATTACTAGAGGGGAACCATGAAACCATAAATGTCCCAATGCCACTTGCATATCATTGCACATAATAGCACCTCCTCGAACGGAATGCATCGACAAAGCTTGTAACGGGTGATTCATAACATAGCATCCCCATGTTAGAACATTACCTACAATGGATGCATCCAAAGAAGCCCAATTCAACCTAGAGCGGCTACCAAGCAAAAAACCCCTTACATCAGAGAAGAGAAAATTCCAAGTCAAAGGTTGTATCAACAAGTCATCCATTGTCAAAGGCATTTTCCAAACCAGAAATCTTTTAACAACTGACCAACTTGTGAGAATTCCATTAAAAAATCTATCTTCTGGTAAGGGTGTTTTAAACAAATGAAAATTCTGAATAAAGGCCCATCTTAATGAGGGTTGCCACATTCCACCTATTGTCGGACACATAGTAGACAATCTATGCATCATCAGCTAACTCCAAACACCTTGTATTGGCAACATAGCTCTACACACAATTTAGAAAGCAAAGGCTTACATTGTGATTACGGATCCACCAACCCCAACCCACCATTTTGTCACAGAGCAATCAATTCTGCCCAAACTACTTTAGGCCTTTTATCTTGACTTGTTTTTCCTCCCCAAATGTAATTGTGAATGAGGCATTGCACCTGCAAAATACATGACCTAGAAAACAACGTAGTAGAAGCAATATACCAAATAGTTGCTAGAAGAACTTGGTTAGCTACAAGTACATGGCCTGCTAATGACAGGTTAACCAAATCCCAAAGCAACAATTTTCTCCTTAACTTTAAAAGTAGAGGAACAACTAACATATCCACATTAACGTGAAGTCCCACTTGGCAACCCAAGTAGTGAGTAGTAGTTCCATCATGAACCCAATTGAATTCCTGCGAAAGCATCCAAGTAGGCAACGGATTTTGTGATACCCAAAAATCAAGAGATTTACGCCAATTTATCTTTACTCCAAAGGCCAACCAGAATTCCTCCACTACTACTTGTAATTTTCTTAAAGTATCATCATTGCCTTGAACATAAATTGAAGAATCATCAGTGAATTCTGAATCCAACAATTGTTGTTGCATTGAGAGCAAAGGCAAACCCTTAAGAGAAACTTGATAAGAATTTAAATACATGTATGGAAAATGTTTCCATTACTAGCAAAAATAGGAATGGGGCCAATGGACAGCCTTGACGTACAGAACAGGAAATAGAGAATTTTTTAGTTTGCCCATCGGCTACCAAGACTGAACTAAAGGCCCCACGATACAACGAAGCTACAACCCTGATCTATTGGACAGGAAAACCTAATCTCAAAAACGAATCTTCCATGAAGTCCCAATTAACTCTGTCATATGCGTTTTCAAAATCTAATAGAAGAACCACAAGATCTTCTTTATTCTTCATTAGAATCCCTATTAATTCCCCCCCAAAAAAACATTATAAAAAATATTATGTTCTTGCATAAATTCCGTCTGAGATGCATGCACAATGTCTGGAAGAAAGGTATGTAATCTCAAAGCCAATAACTTAACATAAATTTTATAAATTGTATTCAATAGAGTAATGGGGTGTCAACCCTTAACCTCATCTGTAACTACATTACATTTCAGAATGAGGCATACCAATCCCTCTTTGCACATTTGTGGCATAATACCTGTATTGAAGATTTCTTGAAATACTGCAATTAAATCGTCAACAATCAAATCCCAATATGTAATAAAAAAATCCCTCCCCATTCCATCTACTCCCATGCAGACATCTAGCCCAACACCTTTGATAGCCTGCAATATTTCAAAGGAGGAAAATGGACAGAGAATCTGATGCGAAATTCAAGATGTTACCTTAACCGAAGTAGCAATCCAAACTTGTTGGCACATGTGTAGAATTTCAACACTTCGAATATCTATTGATAACAAAGACTCATAATAAGCGGCTACAATATGCCTCATTTCATCTCTGTCCGTTGTGATAGTGCCGTTGGATCTTTTCAACTACACAATCTGAATTTTATTTCTTTTAGGCATAACATGTTGGAAAAAAAAAATTGACATGGTGTCACCTTTTGCACACCATCTTGTTGCAAATGCTTGAAACTTCTCTTAGCATTCAACAAACTTCTAGTGTAATTACTTTGTTTTAACTTAGCTTGTTGTACAAAGAAGTTGGAGACTGCTATAAGAACATTTTGTAGTTTCTTAACAATTAGAATCACCCACATCCATTCTCCAAAGTGAAAAAATTGTATGTTGCAAAGTCATATAATCTGTTGGAAGCGAGGTCGTTAATGCGGAAGATCAAGAAGCATTCTGTTCTGTTCAGTACCTGCGTATGAGAGATTGTAGGTCGTTGCACAGAGAGAGAGAGAGAGAGAGAGAGAGAGAGAGGCACAAAAGACTTTCTTATTGCATAAACAAAGAATACAACAACCAACCTCACAAAGAGGTTACAAGGTCACTATATATAGTGACCGACTTAGGGCAACTACCCTTTATGCTAATTACATAAATGGCCAAAACGGGATGGTGTGAATACGTCCATTATACACATGTATTCGACACTCCCCCGTAATGGGCGTATACATGGGTTATCTAAGATTACAGGTATAGACTTAGGTTCTCGGACATATCAGCTTTGTTCGAGTCGGCAGGATCCGAAGACAGAAGACCGAACTGGTCGGGTCGGAACAGTTGAAGCCGATCATTAAGGAGCTGATGTCGGTTGTCGGGAACCATCCTGCTCTGTGTCCGGCTCTAACCGGACTGGTTTGTCGTTACGCCCATCTGATGCCGAAGAGACCGAAAACGGTCTGCCGAGAGACATTTGGTCATTCCATCTGCGACATTATCGGTTGTGGATATTTTCTCTAGACCGATTTTCCCTGAAATGACGCAGTCCCGAACGAAGTGATATCGAACGTCGATATGTTTGGAGGCGTTGTGGTGAACCGGATTTTTCGACAAGGCAACAACACCTTGACTGTCGCTGTAGACAACTGGAGCCGAGTCATGGTCGACTTGTCGAAACGTGTGCGCCAGCCGACCAAGCCATAAGGCTTCTTTTGCTGCGTCGGACGCAGCTACATATTCTGCTTCGGTCGTTGAGGTCGCTGTGCATTCCTGAAGTTTCGACTTCCACGAGATTGCTCCATTGCCGAATTTGAAGCAGTATCCGGTTGTTGATTTCCGACTGTCTATACAGCCGGCGAAGTCCGAGTCGGTGTAACCGACTACGCCTGAGGTTCGGTTCGGACCGAAAAGAATGCCGTGGTCTTTTGTGCCAGCCAGATATCTGAACACATGCTTGACTGCGTTCCAATGCGATCGGCCAGGATTGTGCATAAATCTGCTAACGACTCCTACGGCATGAGAGATATCAGGCCGTGTCGCGACCATCAGGTACATAAGGGAGCCGACTGCCGGTGCATACGGTACCGACTTCATATCTTCCCCCTCCGGACCGGATGTCGGGCAGTCTCGCTGAGAGAGCCGAAGATTCATGGGGAGCGGGGTTGAAGCAGATTTGGCTGATTGCATGTTGAAGCGTTCCAAGACACGTCCGATGTAGTCGGTCTGAGACAAAAAAAGATGTCGTTTATCGCGATGCCGACTAATCTTCATGCCGAGTATGTGTCGTGCCGGGCCGAGGTCCTTCATGGCAAACTTCAACCGCAGTTGCCGAACGAGGTCGGCAAGTTCGCCCGCGTGGCGTCCAGAAATTAGCATGTCGTCCACGTAAATGATGAGGAAGATGGGTGATCCATCTTGAGCTGTGTTGGTGAAGAGACAATGGTCCTCATCGCTTTTGGAGAAGCCGATCGATTGGATGAAGTCGTCGAACTTCTTGTACCATTGTCGCGGTGCCTGTTTGAGGCCGTATAGACTCTTCCTGAGTCGGCAGACTAGATGTTCTTGGCCGGTGGCCACGAAGCCTTTTGGCTGCTCCATATAAATTTCCTCCTCGAGATCACCATGGAGGAAGGCGGTTTTGACATCTAGCTGAATCAGCTCCAAGTTGTCGGCGGCCACTACGCCGAGTAGAAAACGGAGGGTTGTCATTTTCACCACTGGTGAAAAAATCTCGTCGAAGTCGACGCCATATTCTTGTCGGAAGCCCTTCGCAACTAATCTGGCCTTGTACTTTGGGGTGGTCGAATCAGACGTCTCTTTTAGTCGATAAACCCACTTGCAAGGAAGAGCACATCGGTTCCTAGGTAATTCGACCAGATCCCAAGTCTTGTTTGCCCGAATGGAGTGCATTTCCGACTCCATCGCCAGATGCCAGGTGGCTGAATCGACGGATGTCGATGCTTCTTCGTAAGACGTCGGTTCGCCGGCGTCGGTGAAGAAAATTCCAGGAGAATACCTCTCCGGAGGTTGCGACAGTCGCTCGGATCGTCGAGGCATGATTGGACTGGTCGCATCGGGTATCGTGGTCGGATGGTCCGAAAGCGGATTGTTCTGCTGTGCCGAGTCGGAGTTGTCCGAGTCGGTAGTGTAAGGTTCAGCTACCCGTGAAGCTGACCGTGTGTTGAGAGCGGGGCCTTCTTGAAGGGTCGGCACATCGGAAAAGGTTACCCTTCGGACTTCGATCGGTTTTTCGACTGATGGATTCATGGCCGACTCGTTGAACACAACGTCCGAACTTCGAACGATTTGTCTGCGTTCGGGGTCCCAGAGTCGGTATCCCATTTCGCCGTCGGATCCATATCCAAGGAAAATGCATTTCCTGGACCGAGGTGCAAGTTTTCGGCGATCATCTTTCGGAATAAGGGCGTACGCCTCGCATCCGAAGATCCTCAGCTTGTCGTAATTCGGCTTACTGCCGATCCATAGTTCCTGAGGAATTTGAAGTCCTAGAGGTCTACTTGGCGACATATTGATTATGTGTACTGCCGTGAGTAGAGCCTCTGCCCAGAAGCCATCCGACAGTCCGGAGTGTTGGAGCATGGAGACTAACCGTTCTTGGATTGTCCGATTCATGCGTTCGGCAATCCCGTTTTGCTCCGGACTGTATGGTGCCGTAAGTTCACGTCGGATGCCGCGTTGTCGGCAGAATTTGACGAATTCTTCGGATTTGAACTCTCCCCCATTGTCTGTCCGAAAGCATTTCAGCTTTCGGTCGGTTTGATTTTCCACCATAGCGAGCCAATCTGAAAAGATCGAGAAGACACGATCTTTGGTGCGAATTGGATACGCCCACACCTTTCGAGTCGAGTCGTCAATAAAAGTGACGAAGTAAGATGCACCGCCTAGAGACTGATGCGGCATTGGGCCACAGACGTCCGAATGGACTAAATCGAGAGGTCTCGTTTCTCTTGGTGCTGATGTCGGGTGTGATGCGGCTACTTGTTTGCCATACTGGCAATGCTCGCAGAATTGATGGTCCGAGAAGGAGAGTTTGGGGATGTATCCGGCTCTAGATAGGTGCGTGATGCCGGCCTTGCTGAGGTGTCCCAGTCTTCGGTGCCATAGTGATGACACAGGAATATCCACCAAGAACAGGTTACCCTCTCTGAGCGTAACATGTAACGGGTACAGGGAGTGTATCTTAGGTCCTCTAGCAAGCAGGAGGTTCCCCCTGTGGAGTGTCCACCCTCCCGAAGAGAAACCGGCACGAATGCCGTCTTCATCTAGTTGTCCGACTGAGATCAATGGCCTTGAGAGCTCGGGTACATGTCGGACATTGTGGAGTACAAGTGTAGAGCCACCTGCAAGGTTGAGCTCTACTGTGCCGATTCCGATGATGTCACAGTGTTGCGAGTTACCGACCCGAACTGAGTCGGAGTGACGGATCGTGTATTGCCGAAATTGGGATCGATGAGGAGTCACGTGAAATGACGCGCCCGAATCTAAGAGCCATGTGCTCGATTCTTCAGTCGTGAGTAGAACTTCTGATCCGACTGGATTTTCGATTGATAGTATATTCGGGTCGTCCGGTAGTACATCGGCTGAGAAGCTGACGTAATTGATCTCCTCATGCCGGCCACTCTTCTTGTTGTTCTTGTTCTTGAGTGCGCGGCAGTCGGCTTTGATGTGTCCGGGTTTCTTGCAGTAGTTGCAAATTCGGTTATCCCGTGACTGGCTCCGTCTTCGCTGATTGTTCGGCGGTCGTGAGGAATCTCTTCCTCGTATGTTCGATCGGTCTGTCGAACCTTGTACTACATAAGCGTCTTCTGTTGAGTCTTTGCCGAAAGACTTTCTCCGAGCTGCTTCGGTTAGGATTGCGCTCGTGACTTCGGAGTATTTAACAGCCGTGGTTGACGCGTTGCACACAGTTGTGACGAAAGTTTCCCATGATGAGGGAAGGCTGCTCATGAGTATCATTGCTCTGAGTTCATCCTCGATTGCCGTCCCCTGAGATGAGATTTGGGAGCTGATGCTTTCGTACTCATTGAGGTGTGCCTGAACCGAATCGGATTCTTTCATCCGCAAGTTGTAGAGGCGCCGGATCAGAAACATCTTCGTTGCGGCGACCTTCTTTTCGTAAGTGTCCGACAGTGTTTTCCACAGTTCGAATGCTGTCGTACACGATTGCACCGTAAAGTATACCGATTCCGATAGGTGCATCCGAATCGTGGCGCGGACGATTCTGTCCAGCTTCTGCCACTCAATTGGTTTGTATCCTTCTGGAGGTTCTTCATTTTCGATGGGATCGATTTGCCCCTTGACTATGAGATAGTCCTGCATTTGCTCCTTCCAGAAGTTAAAGTTCGATCCATCGAACTTTCGTAGACTCATTTCTGACGAGCCGGATGTTGATGCCATCAAATTCGGTTTTGGTTGACGAAGCTCGGTTCAGAGTTGACTACGAACCTTGTTGGAGTGCAGCCGGTTGGCTCACCCGATATCGTTCTAGTCGGATTTGAACCCGAGTCGGTTCGGCTTCGGAACTTGCTCGAATTGACTCCGGTAGCTTGAGGGACAGAACCGACTGGTCTTCCCGAATGTTGCCGAGTCGGCGTGAGCCCGGTTCGCTTCGGATATATATGCCGAATACCGATAATTGAAACCGATTATCTGGACCGATTCTGCTTCGGGTGGCTGCAGCGACGAGAGAGACAGATCCAACTGATCCTCTCGAATGTCGATCAGCCGGATGAAGCACGAATTGGGGTTGTTGTATTGAGACCGATCTGCACCGAGTGGTTACAACGAGCAGCGTTTGGTGACCTCTTCGGTTGCCGTTTAACCGAATGGAGCACGATCGTGTCAATGATGCACAAGGGGATTTCACCTCGAGCGGTTACGATCACACGGAAGAGAGTACAACCTGTGGGCTTACTCCAAGCAAGAGGATCTAACGCGATGAGGTGCAAACCTCGTTTTTGTTCTTCTTCTCTCTTTCTTCGAATGACGCGGATACTGTGCAGGCCGAGATGAAGTGAAGAACCGAATGCTGTGCAGGCGGTGATGACGGCCGAACCTCCGCTCTGATACCAGATGTTGGAAGCGAGGTCGTTAATGCGGAAGATCAAGAAGCATTCTGTTCTGTTCAGTACCTGCGTATGAGAGATTGTAGGTCGTTGCACAGAGAGAGAGAGAGAGAGAGAGAGAGAGAGAGGCACAAAAGACTTTCTTATTGCATAAACAAAGAATACAACAACCAACCTCACAAAGAGGTTACAAGGTCACTATATATAGTGACCGACTTAGGGCAACTACCCTTTATGCTAATTACATAAATGGCCAAAACGGGATGGTGTGAATACGTCCATTATACACATGTATTCGACATAATCAACAATCAAGCTTGGCACATAAAATTGAGAAATAGAAGTATGGTTGTCCATACAGAATTTAAGCAGAACCAGAGCATGATCAGAGAACGAAGTGTCAAATATAATACCCACATATCCTCCACGATCCCCAAAAAATAATCCGCTCAAAACCTATCTATTCTAGACAAATTGAGAGCAGCACTTCTTCTATTGGAACGTGACTATAACAAGGAATCATGCATGTGAGAGAAAGTAGGAATATGCCACAAATCAGTAACTTCATATTTGAAAATTAGTTTCACCCACTCACGCAATTCCAAACCCGAGATAGTAACAAAAGATCCACCTAATCTATTAGTAGGGCTTTCAATCATGTTCCAATCACCGCACATACACCAATGTTGTGCCACAGGAAGATCTTGCAATAACATATTCCACAAACGAATTCTTCCAGTTGCAGAATTCAGAGCATAGACATTCAAAAAACCAATCAATTTTCAAAAATAAGACTAAGCATATATTGAACTCTGCCACCATGCAAGACTCCTTTAGCTTGCACATGAAACTGGCATTGCATTCTAAGTGCGATACAAAGACCACCTTGAGTACCAAAGGGTCCAAATTGTCGGAACCCATTCATAAATCCAACTACCACATAGTAAATTTCTAATCAACGCCATCCTTCACGAATTAAGATGGTGTTCTTGAAAACATAGCATATCAAGTCTACCTATAGAATATAAAGATAGTTTTTGAGTCAAGTAACATTTTACTCTATTACAACTCACACCTAATCCTTGAGGGCTCCAAGAAAAAAAGTTAAAATAATCCATATCAAGATTGAGATGGAGAAGACCTCTTATTAGTCAAAACTCCTTGTCCCTCCTTTTGAGAAGATGTTGCAACCCTTGTTATTCTTTTTTCCATAGGGGAATCCTTGAACAAAACATGATGGTCTTTATGCACTCTATTTTTGCTATTCCCAAGTGTTTCTATAGTATCCTTTGTAGATGTAAAAACATAATGTGACTGCCCGACCTCCGTCTTCAAAATAGCTTAATATGATCGAGCATCTACCTTTGGATTGTTATGTTCAAAAGAGGTTATCATTTTCTGAACTAATGTTTTAACTTTCGTTAGAACAATTTCCAAAGAGGAAGCGGAAACCGGCATATCTACATCTTTCCGCAAAGTCACCATACTACATTCAGGCAATGCAAAGGGAGGGAGAATGAGTGGAATAATCTCCATAGATGGAGCAGAAACCGGCATTCCTATATCTTCCCTCAAAGTGTCCATATTACATTCAAGCAAAGCAATTTGAGGGGGATTGGAGCAAAGCATATCAACACTTTTCCCCTTCCCCACTTTATTTGAAGATGTATCGAAAGGCTTCTCTTGCTAAATTTCATGAAGCAACAAAGTAGTGACAACACTATTACTTTGATTGTTCATAGCAACAATAGGCTTAACATGGTTAGCCAAACAATCTTTTACCAAATGGCCGATATTTTTATAAGAAAAACACTGATGGGCCAAACCAAAATAAAGCACTTTCTAAATTTTCTGAAACATATTATCTTGTAGCTTCAAAAGACGAATCCAATTAGGTAAAACTGCATCCGTTTTATAGAGTAACTTGACAGACGGAGCTCCTCCTTTTTCAACAATGTCCCTAAACGTAGATGAGTTAACATGTAGAACTCTTCCAAATGTTGCCCCAGTTTTGTGAAGCACCTCCCTCCACTCCTTATCTAGGCTTGGAAAAACAACAGTACATGTAAAGTATCATGTTGCATCCACTTGTAGAACTACCGTATCAAAACCGTGGGTCCATGGGAAAAAAAGAACTCAAGCACCTGAGATGTCTACAGAGTGAATGGAAAGGAGATTGCAAACAAAAGAATTGTCTACAAACTCCAATTGATAGCAACCTCCCATACAACAAAACTTATGTTACCATGACATTAAATAACATTAGTTTCACTTCATATCCATGAGTATCACTCTAGTTGCATTTATTTTCCAATATATAATAACTTTTCCAACCAGCTTGAAGTCTAGACTCAAAGCATACTCTCCATTTATTTGTGGTGGGTACATCGATAGAGAGAGAGAGAGAGAGACTAACACTCATGGGTTCAACCCCGACATTCCATAGTGGCATCTATAAGTCAAGAGATATGTATAGAGTAATATAGAGAGGTGAAAAAACTGGGTTTCAAACCCAAGACGTAGTGTTAGTAGTGTAACAACTTACCACTAGGGTAAGGTAATTTACGCTAGAGAGAGAGAGAGAGTAATGTTATAATGGAAATTTATAAAGGTCAAATATCTATACACCTTTATACCCTCCCAAATGTGAAAGGAACATGCATGTAGTTTGGTTAAATAAGGAGGAAGGTATAATGGTGAAATTATAAACCTTTACGAGGCGAGGGAATCGCGCAACGGACGGTGCAAGGCGTATGTGATCTGCATCGTCCAATCTTTATCCAAGAAAAGTGTGCCATCAAAATATTTGTTTTATGGGAACCCAAGGAGCCTGACCGATCAAACCTCAATTGCATGTTAAGAATATGGCACATGACACATTGATCGTGAAGAAGTACACACCAACAAGGAACGTTGCGCGACTAATCTACAAAAGAGGGGATAGAACAATCCATGTAGGAGGGAATGCAAGCCAATGGGCAGCCTTGTGTGAAACGACCACATTCATATTGTAAAAGGTATAAAACTCACTTTGTAGTGTCTGTTATGCTTTTTCTCAATCTTAAGAGTTCTCCTAGGGATTAAAAGCTTTAAGCCACCTCTTCTATCTCCCTAATTGTAATTAAGAGCTAAGAGAAATTAGATATAATGATCAGTAAACCAACACTAATCTCTCTCTTGTTTGTGCTAGACCTCTTTGTACTAAGAGTGGTGGTAATAATATATTATCTTCATTTTAACTTCCTTGTTTCGGTGTACAAGAGATTGTAAGTGTAAGAGAGAGACTAATATTAATCATATAACACAAGTAAGCTAGTAGCTCTTAGGTAGTTAACAACTACCTCGGCCTGGTTCGCCATCAAAAGGGTATACACCGGTCTGAATCCTAGGCCAATGACATCGGGAGGAAGAAAAACTCCATCTATCTATAGAAGTGCTTCGGATCCGTGTGACACACAAAAATGATACATTGCCTGACTAAAAATCAGGAGCCTGACTTCACACTCTACAATCGCTCGACTCAAAGATAGGAGCCCGAAGGCTCTTCCCCATTTTGAGCATACTCCCTAAACCCTAGCTCTCTCCCCCCATAATTATCTTCTTTTAAGTATAAGTTAAAGGCTTAATCTAGTATCTTCATAACTTGTATTTATATATGTCGTGCACTAGTGGAAGTGAAGGCATGTTAGTAATTTCTCACATTATCGCTCTTCGAGCAAGAGTGCTCGAGTGTGATAAGGTGTCACATGTTTGTAAGGATTTAATTAATCACATGCAAATAATTAAGCAATTCCATTTTTTATTAGTTTACATGTTAGTAGCTCGAGAGTGATTGACACTCACTCCCGCTTAACTCATGACAAATGGGTAGCTTGTGGTGGTACATCCCTATACACCACCTAGACATGGTTCCAAAGAACACTTGAGTAAGAACTAACATTTCCGTAAGGATTTTGAAAGATATTCCATCTTTGGCCTTGTTGCAAGGATTGAAACATTGTTCAAAGTTAGTGTTGAGCTTTTGTAAGCTCCCGGTACTATCTTCCTCACCTCCAATGATTAATTGTTATGGGTTTTTTTTTTTCACTTCATTGCAATTTACATCATTAAATCACGATTAGTGAGTCTTAGTGTTCACATTGTTTCAAGATTCTTTTTTAGTGTTTCCCACCCACTAATTAACCATGAGTTGTGACTAATTGTTTTCATAAGCCATTTAATTAACATTATTTCTAGCCATAAGTATTGATTAGTATAAGTTGATAGTTAAGGGTAGTAATTATATTCTCTTTCCAACATAACCACGAGTTATGACTAATTGTTTTCATAAGGCATTTAATTAACATTATTTCTAACCACAAGTATTGATTAGCATAAGTTGATAGTTAAGGGTAGTAAATCCAAGGACAAAGAATATCAGTACAATCAAGAGGCTCAAGTGTGCCTTTTGAAGAATTTCACCTTAAGGCTCTTTAAAGTTACCACACTGATAAACCACATATATTCACCCACTCACCCTTGTCATGTGGAACTGACAAGTGGAGAGTCAACAATCAACAAAAACCATTGAGTTAATTGTTAGCCCCATAACCTCTTAATTGCTTATGTTGTGAATCGTGATAGACAATTGTTTGTGTCATGTAGACGACAAACCATTGTGTGGAATCTATAAACAACTCCCTATCATGTTGAGGTTTTACGCCACAATCTGAATCATCATATAGAGAGTCAACAATCACCAAAAACCATTTTGTTGGCTGCTAGTTATAACCTTGAGCTGCTAATGTATCATGTAGTATTGGGGATTCATGTTTGTCGGTGAAGCACAAACTAGTTGGCTAGGCTTTAAGTCACTTCCCAAGGCACAAGGAAATCCAAGCAAACCATCGAGTCAATGATGTAGCATTGCTCTATACTATATAGTGGTATCTTCCCTATGCTTTTATAGTGGATGGAAACTCTCGATTGGCTTTTAGTTTCATGAGAAATATACATGCAGAAAGATTCTCTTTTCATGTGGTCCAAATCTTTCAGGTATAGATTTCCAGAAGTAATGCTTCATTCCTCTCATCATCTTGGATAAGTGTAGGGTATCAAAAGGGCAAAAATACAAGATGAATTGTGATGAATGGCACAAGTTACAAGACTAGTTATCTTGAAAGGCCCAAAGATGACTATGAAGATGGCCATAACAATTACAAATTGTGACAAATTCTCTTCATTCACTAAGTATGAAAGATTCCTGAGGCAATAATGCATCATGTCCATGCAAAAAATTTGAGCTTACTAGATATGCCTTGACAAATTCCTGGCGAATAGTTTCCAGATGCTACTGGTCACATGAATGACTCGATATCTTCACAAAATGACTACAACATGCCACTGCTAAATATTCGCAACATAAAGATCCTTGGAAGGTATTGAGGGACATGCATACATTCCTTATTGAGACATCAAGATTCAACAAGAGCAAAAAACATCCCATGAAGTCTTTTAAGTTACAACATATTCGACTAGCATACATTCCTTATTGAGACATCAAGATTCAACAAGAGCAAAAAACATCCCATGAAGTCTTTTAAGTTACAACATATTCGACTAGCAAACTAGACGAGAAGTGAGTACGCTTGTTTGTACATCTTCAAATGATTAAAATAGATTGGAAATGCTGCATGGCATTCATTCCGTAGTAAATCACAATCTAGAAACTGTACCCTCATATTGGGCCATGAATCGATCATTGAACTTCTTGAACTTGTCCATAACTTCTGGCATGTCTTCTTCAGAAGGTAATATGGTAGTCCTGATATGAAAAGTTCTGCAAAAACATTCATCTTTACTAAACAGCAAGCCAAAACAAAATGCTCCAGTTGTTTTATGTCGAAAAGAATTCCAATCAAAAACAAAAATTGCTCTAAAAAATGTTAAAATGTAGAAAAGAATTCTCACCAAATGGAAATGCTCCAAAAAACATAGTATATGTAGAAAAAACTTAAAAATTTTACCCTTCTTTTTGCCCAAAGCCAGATCCAGGAACTGTTGATATTCCTGTCTCTTCCAATAGTTTTATGCAATAGAAGACATCTGGTGCTTTTCCAGCCCTGCTTGCAGCTTCAATTGCAGCTGGTGGCAGCTTAACCTTTGGAAATGAATACATTGCACCTATAGACATGGCATTATACTTTACAAGGGATATTGAAGTGCTAATTAGAATATCTTTTACTGTCTTTTATATTATTGAACTTAGAAAAGGAATACCAACATGTTCAGCATATACCATTTTACTATCTTTTATGTCATCAAGCCAAAATACAAACATACTAAGGATTACCTTCAGTGAAATTGCATGTAATGTTTCTACAACTATTGAACCCATCTGTCATCATATGCGCCCGTCTCCGTAACGATTCCAAAATAGATGTACTACATCAAAAAGACAGGAAAGGTCTGCTAAACTGGATAGAAAATCCAATTAATAATAACATACAAAAAGACTTTGGCAACTAGAGATATGAAACCTCTCTTCAACATATCGACGATAAGAAGCATCATTTGGTTTTGGTGGATTCACCATCAACCCAACCTATTTATATAAAATAAAGAGATTAAAAATATAAGAAGATTAACATGAAAGAATCAAAAACTTAGAAATATTAAGAAAATAACTTACAAAGATTTGAGCAGGTACATTTGGACTCAATGCAATGGAAGCTACTTTGTACAGCTCGTCAACTGTCTGCAAGTATGTTCAAATTTTCATTGATGAGGCTATTGTATCTCCATCATGGCATCTGAATATCGAGTAAAATGTACCTTTGGAGGAAGATTTGTTAGCTCAAAGTATCCGCCGCGTTGACCACATTCACCCCAGTAACCTTTTGAGACAGTGTGGAAAGATACAAGCTCAAGCTCTTTGTTAATAGGCGCGCCCATTTCCATCAAAACCTACATAAACATGTTTCTTTCTTTCTTTCTCTTTCTCTTTCTCATTTTCTTTAGAAAAGCATCAGCCCTTAATATAATGGATTCCTTTAGTTTTTCATTAGGCACAATAACTATCGTTTTCTCTGCATTCTATTCCCTTGTACTACTAATGTATGAGATGATAGTTGTAACTTTGATCCCATAAGTCATGCTTGACCTCTTAGGATAATAATAAAATCTATTTTATCTTTCACACGCACATGTAAAGTATATATATATATATATAAGAATTCAATCTAAAATTTCCTTTACCTTCTTAGCACTGACAAATGGTCTTTCATCCTGATAGACATTTTGCTGGTACACTTCGTCAGCTAGCATCACAATATTTTCCTTGTGGCAAAGGTGTATAAGATCCTTAAGGTTGTCCTTTGACAAGCACTGTCCCGTTGGGTTACCAGGATTGATGAAGACAAGTGCACGAACCTAATATGCATGCATAGATGAAAAATAAGTAATTACTGAGACCAATTGTGCTAAAAATATGGATCAATTTTTAAGATGGGGTTCAATAAAAGCAACACAAATGTTCATACCGTTATGCCCTTCCTACGAGCATCAATGACTTGTTTCTTTATATCCTCAATGTCTAATCCCCAATTAGTTTCCTCATTCAGATAATAAGGAACTAGTGTCCCACCAACAAGTTGAATTGTAGCCGAATACAAAGGATATTGTGGTATTGGACAGAGCACCTACAATTCTCTCACAAACAAGCTGATAAATACTTATTTTGAGGAATAAAGCATTCTAACAGGGAACCTACACTAACGATCCAGAAGTAGAAAAGGAAAAAACATACACCATCCTTTTCATTTCGAACGATGACATTAAGGAGTTGCATCACACCTTTGCTTGCCCCATCCGTGAGAAATATCAATTCTGGATCACTGATTAGTATAGTACTCTCTCTCTCTCTCTCTCTCTCTCTCTCTCTCTCTCTCAAAAATAAAAATAAGAATAAAAATCTTACAGACATATGTATGTATGTATGTATGTATGTATGTTAATACCTAAATATACTTATCTATGTATCGGGAATGTGTGCTTTTACATTTGCACTATGCATATACAACACAATATCAAATTTAATAACCCAAGAAAGCATAAGATTACCAACCTTGGATATCCATCTCGCCTCAGAAGGAAATCTGCGACTTCCTTCCTGATGCCAGGTAGTCCTCTAGAATCACTATATGCACCTAGTGAGAAAACCAAGGGTGTATTTTGGTTACACAATTAAGAAAACAAAACAATTATCCCAAATAGCAAAATAACATGTGATACTATACCAAGTCCTCCAGATGTGTATGCTAAATACTGTTTGGCTCGGGCAATAACATCAACAGGAAAAAGGATATCCACATTTGGATCATCTATTAGAAATGGTGCTTGGCAAAGTGCAATTACCTACAAGCCATCATCAAATGTTGAATTTTTGCACCTTGCAAAAGCATTGTTTGGCAAGACTTGTTTTAGATTTTTTTAAGAAAAAAGAAATCTATTATATCTCTCCTATAGAATACCTGGCGAGGAAACGTTAAAGGCTTCTGCCCCAAGGCATGGGGATTACCGACATTAGTAAAGATAATCTGCAAAAATACTTGACTTTCAACAAAAGTTCAAACTTCTTATTTCCAGATTCCATTTAAAAAAACTCTTTTACATTCCCTCCAATGAGTGCCCCAAATTTTATGTATAACATGAGAGATCCAACATATCATATGATCCAATGATACACAAGAACAATTGTCTAATTTTTTCCCGTGCAAATATCCCATGTTGATGTATAAAGATTAGGAGACATGTATTGATGCTGCAAAACATAATAGTCTTTACTTTAACCTTTCAATAATCTTTCATTAGCCTTTTATTAAACTTTCATTAACCTTCCACTAATTGTTCATTATGCTTTGATCGGTCTTTCATTGATCTTTCACTATACATTTTTTACTCGGAATCCGAATCCTGCAGTTAGTATCTAAATTAATCTCGCATTGATATTGCATTAACCTTGGATAGTCAATCTTTTTTAATAGGGCTAACATCTGACCTTTTTTCCTTCCTTTTGGAGCTCGGAAGCACGGATGTAGAGCTCTCCTCTCACAGCATACACGAGCTTCTTGATGTTCTCATTGATGTTGTCAGGGTCTAAAACCTTCTTCTTGGATGCCATCAAAGGAATCACAAAAGACACAAAAGAAGAGAAAAGAAAGAAATAGAAAACAGAGCAAGCTCTGTTCTTCTTATCTCTCTCCTAAAACACTACAGAAAATAAAATAAAAGAAAAAAAAAAAACTCTTTTTGGGTTTTAAGCCACAATTTGGCTCTATCATTTTTCTTTATCCATCTCTCTCTGTCTCTCTCTCTCTCAGCCATTGGATTTCCATATAAAACAGAACAAAATTTTCCTTCTTTGAAATACATATTGTGTTACCAAGTAAAAATGATAGTAATATTTAGGAAGAGTAAGAGTACTGATAGTAATATTTAGGAATCGGCAACGGTTCTGTTTCGGCTTAACCGGTTTCGCCTTGTCCAAACCAAACCGGTTAAGCCTAAACCAGTTTAGAAATTCGGTTTAGACAAGCCGAATAAGCCTTAAACGGTTTGGTAACCGGTTTATGCTTAATTGGTTTGAGCAATCCCAAACCAAGCTCAAACCGGTTAAGGAAGCTCAAGCCTAAACCGAACCGAACCGCCAAACTGTTGAAAACGGTTTGGCGGTTCGTTTTAGGCTTGAGCCGAGCCGTTGTCGATTCTAAGTGGTAAGAGGTGCAATTGTTCACGGCTTCATCAACTCAAACCCCTCTCTCGCCCCACCTCCACCAACCATACTCAAATATCAAGATGTCTTCCATATTAAACCTCTCGCTGATCTTAGAACTTGGCCCCTCACCACCGTGGATTCTTGCCCCCCAAGCAATCGTTGCACCTTCATTTACTCTAGATCCTTCGATGTTTCGAAAAAATGCCCTTGGTTTTCGAGATAATCAGGCGAAGTATCCGATTGTACCTCTTCTTTTTCTCGACAATGATGTGGATGTCTACATCCTCCTCTTTTATGTAATAAGTCAATTGGATTCTCAAATTTTTCGTGATAACAATGTTAGAATGATGTGGGATGTGGATTTAAGAATTTTGTGTGATACACATTCATTATTATGTATGTGTGTCGTTAGTGTATTTGTTTGCATGTTCTACACAATATGTGGTGGACAATGCGATTCAATCTCTTTCTTTCTCTCAATACTTCCAAAAGGACCGCCATCGGATATAAACAAGGTATTGCATGTTAAAGTTGAATGTGAATGCATTGTCACATATTCACATTTTAATTCGGCCATTTTGTATAAACTTTCTATGTATAAAATCATAGTATTTTTTTCTTTGTTCCTTAGGCTTTGAGCTCAAGTCTCGATAAATTTTATGCCTATATAACTCGATCCAAGAAATCTTGCAAAGGTTTGTGCCACTTGGCATATCAGATAAAGGTATGGAAATAACGTAATGCTACTCTTTGAAGCCTTGGGGCCTAACTTGATATGGTAACTCCGTTCATCTATATGCATCAAAACTATGACTATAGTTATCATAATCATCATCGTCTAAGAGAAATTAGATATTCTTTGCCTATGATAGGTTCATGTGTTTATGTTACAAGATATATCAAATGTGTGCCTGTGTGTGTGGTGTCATGGCAAAGCTTTTGTTTCACCTCATTAAGTTGGTTGTGTATTCAAAACCTCAATCAAGAAATGGGCTTCTTGTTTCTATGTAATAAATCTTTTTAGATTACTTTGAGGTCACGAAAATGCTTGCATACAATCCTGTTTGTGATCGTGTGCATTAATCTTTTGCTTCTAAAATGAAACTTTACCACATTGATGATGTCAAAATTTTCAACACACAAGTGAAAGTAATAGCATCGCCTTCAAGAGGCTAATATGCTAAAAACATACAATTTAAATGTCAAGTTTTATCCCTTACATTTAACCTTTAAAAAATATTTCCAAAATTTGGCCTCTTTGACTACCTCTCCTCGATAGATGTTATGAAGTGAATATATGTACATATATATATGTGTTTGTGTATGTATTCGAAACACAAGCCCGAGACACTTGAATCTTGATCCTATAGTTGTACGAAGGAATGCTTGTGTTATGATTTCTTGTTGCAGAAATGAACTGGGAAGTTTGGTAACATCTTTGCCCTATTTAACTATCTGCCCAGTTCTATTTCCCTGTTGATTTTATACTATTGAGTATTACGATAAATTATACTAATAGGAATTAAAGAGCCCAACATTGCTATAGAATAACCAAAATACTAACTTCAAACTGATCAATTCTTCATCTAGTAAGTTATTTGGATATGTAGAAGTCACACTCTACTAGACTAAGTTTACATTGAAATTATTCAAACAAATAAATGGAATCGCAATATGTGGAAGTTGTCAATTATAGATCACTTTTGCTATATACTTTATATCCCTTTGATGATGATAATAAAATGTAGTTGACACAAATAAAATTGTGCTCATTTTCATGATACCATTGAATGTGATAGTAAATTTTGTGCTCCACATAAAACCCCAAATTTACCAAAGTTAGCAAGCCTAAACCATTCCTTTTAAATTCTCCATTTACAAGATGGTTCATAAGTGTGACACAATACTTTAGCTCTCTACTAACACTCTAGCTATGCCAGCATCTTTTCTAATGACATATGCAATTTGTTTGGTGGAATGTACCTAGAAGACATGGTTAACTTTTGTGATAAGCAGACCTATAGGGAAAGATATGTCATGTGCTTTGTATGAGTAGACTACCAGGAAAAGATATCTCAACCCAGTTGAAACCTTTTTCAAGAAGCTTCACATGCTCTAGCTTGATCAAATATGACACCTTGTTTAGAAGCAAACACGTCACCAAATTGATCAAAATTGTCAAGATGGCCCCACACTATATCAATTATATTGTTTAGGCATAAAAAACTATACATATCTCACCCTTGTAAAAAACGTTTTTGAGGCCTTATCGACTCATTTGCTAAGTTGGAGATGTTGATTTTCATTTGGAGCTTCCACAATTAGTTCATCTTCACATAGTGTTCCTTGTCCCACTGTTGGAACTCTAGATGGTGAATCCCTTTTTGCATCGAGTATAATTATCTCCTCCACTAATCAAGATTGATGATAAAAATAAGGCACATCATTCTTGTTCACCATTCAGGTTCAATGTCCACTATGAATCTCTATTGTTGGGTTTTCCCATTTCATTGCCCTTCATGGCATTGTACATTTAATGGTATTAATATAATTTCTTGATTCTTTGCCCAATATTCTCATGTGATTTTGTTCCTCGCCTTCTATAGGTTTATCTAGAATGATTTCGTAATTTAATATTTGATTATGTTTGATCACATTCTCGGTGAAAGTCAAGATTTTAAGAGGTGAACTTGACATTGCCTCTTATAAAAAGGGTATGATTTTCTTATATTAGCCCTAAACTTGTGCCTCAATGCCACCATTTTCCCTCTTTCTTGTTCGGAAAATGATATTTCAATGATGTGGTGTTACTGCATTGAAAATGTGGATAGTCTTAGCATGTGATATCTTGTTTTATGCCTTTCAAATTTCTTGGTCCAACAATTTCTTAGCATCTGATATCTTATTTTACACATTTCAAATTTCTTCTCACATTTAGAAATTTAGAAATCGCTGGTAAATTTTGGTCTAAATTGGCGCACTCACTACAACTTAATCGACATTGGTCATGAATTCATGGTTAGTTCATTAACATTTTTTATTTGACAAGAAATTAGACCAAGTTTTGTTGTTTTGTTGTTGGCTCACAATAAAGTCATAGCTTTGATTTGATAGACAAATGGACCCCAAAGCAAATGGAGGCCAAGTGATTAAGTTCATTGTCATTATGATTATGGAACAAAATATAGTATTTCATTGACAAAATGCATACACCTTAAAGAAGAAGGAAGACACAATATTGAAACAAGTGCATTCATGAAGGTTGTGGTGTAAACTGAAAACCATATATCATAAACTGGTTTCATGGAGCATCGATCTATTATGGACAATGTGATATTTGTTTTGGGAGGTTGTTGCGATAGCAAGGGAAACCAAGCAAAACATAGCTTGTCTGATGCTTGACTTCGAGAAAGCCTATGATCGAGTGCAATGGTATTTCCTTGAAGAAGTGATGAAGGTGATTGAGCTACCATGGGAATGGAGGTGTGTTGCTCAAGCCTTATATAAGAATGGCTCAAGTAAGGTGTTGATTGCAGGGAAGAAAGGAGCGAGAATCTCTCTAACTAGATCCATCAGGCAAGGTTGTCCTCTCGCCCCCTTTCTATTCCTCTTTATTACTAAAGCAATGTCTGCCCTTTTGAATAGTCAGACGACAAATTTACACCGTCTTTCAATCCCTAACACAAGGCAATCCTTGCTCGACTCGGAGTTCGCGAACGATACAATGCTATACCTCCAAGGTAATGAAGCGAATCTGGGGAGGGCACAAATTGTTATCGATCTCTTTTGCAAAGCATCGAGAGCCGCCATCAATTGGAATAAGGCCAAGGGTTTTTGGATTAGCTCGGAGGTTGAGCTGGTATGGAAACCAAATGTTGATTTCAGATGGATTGCAAAAGGGGAAGGCACTAGATATCTAGGAATGTGGACTGGTGTAGATATTGACAAACGAATATAGTTGCAACAAATTCAAAGCAAATTTTGCAACAAAATCTGTATCTGGTCAGGGATAAATTTATCATTAGCTGGCAGGATCATAGTAGCTAACCATGTGCTCTTGTCTACTATGTGGAATGCGGTCTCAGTGTGGATGTTTGATAGGCATCCTATTCGTATTGTTAAAGCATGTATCAGGGGCTTTCTATGGGTTGGGAATAGGAAAGACAATGTGACAGCTAAAGTATCATGGTCTACATTGATTCTTCCCAAAAGTAAGGGGGGTTTAGGATTGATCGACCCTGGAGTACAAAGTCCATCATTGCTATGTAAGGTATTGGTAAGGAGCTTGCTGCTCGGAAATGAGTTATGGAAAACATTGATTTTTAATAGGAGTATCCTTTGGAGTTCACGACTTGGTGGGCATTGGAAACCACATAAATCATGGCTATTTTGTATGGACTTAAAGCTTAGGAGGTCTAATCGGTTGGCTGATCGCACATGTATGTCAGTGATGAAGGCATGGGATATGCTTTGTGGGCATCTTAGCCGTATAGGTCCAAGTACTAATGTTGAATGGATGCACCAACCCCTATTGTGGAACGAGACCTTAAAGTTGAACGAGGGGAAGATGCTTGGCCAGAGCAAGGGTATGCCGTGGGCTATACTGCATGGTGGTGGGATTCAGTCAATGGCAAATTGGATGTAGTTGTCCCCTAGTAATCGGGATAAATTATATGAAGATACGAGAAAGTTCAAAAATAGTAGGAAGATGATTGACTTAATCGATAAAGGTGTTTACTCTGTTCCTATTATTAATGGGGAATAGGGTGAATGGTTCGGACAATGTGATGATGCATGAAAAGTTATCAATGCCAAGGGTATAGGAAAGAATGGGAAGATCATCCAGTTGGGATCTGTAGTTGTCGATTCAGTCTTATATGGAACTCATCCCTCCCCGAGAGGGTATCGAGCTGTTCCAACCGGAGAGTGGTTGGGGAAAAGGGGTGGCATGAGTAATTGCAAGGCCTGTGGAGCAAGTTTGGAGGACATCACCCATTGTTTATGGAGCTGTTCGCAAGCCCAAGAAGTTTGGACGAGGAGCTTAAGAATTCTGGCTCGATGCGAGGTTGAAGTTCAAGTATCAAGTGCAATAGTTGTTTGGTTAGCTACTGAATCGGCTGCATGGTTTCATGGGTGGAATGGAAATAGCCCTTCTTTAAAGGTGGTGAATGGAACTGTTCAACCTGCGGCTCAAGGAGATTCATTCTACATACAAGAACAATACGTAGATGTTTGGTTTTTAGTGGTTGGCCTTACTGTTTGGCAAGTGTGGGTATCTAGGTGCAAGGAGTCGTTTACTGGGAAGCGAACTCCATCGGCTGAGAGTTTAATGAAGTTTTGGTTTAATCTGATTTCTACGTTACAAGGAAAGTTTGACAGCCTTCAGGGGCCCTCCGATGCAAGTGAAGAAGCTAGATACTGCTTCCTTCTTAAATGGAGAGGTTCTTTGATGTTACAGATGGTGGATGGCAATGCAAAGTGGATTTATCAGCCACCCTAGTGGCTGTTTCCTCCTAGGGCACCAAACATAGAGGTAGGTGTTGAATTGTGAAGAGATTGGAGGGTGTCTTTGCTGAATGTGGATTGTGTGAGGCTCATGTTGAGGGGAGTCTGTTGAATAATTTTGTGACGAGGCTTTGTTGCTTCATTTATACATGATGTTTTCTTGTAGCCATTGCAAAGTGGCTTGTAACATATGAGTTATATACTATCCTATGTACATTTTCCTAACTAATGGAAGTAGAAAATTTTTTGGAAAAAAAGAAGAAAAAGAAAACCATATATCATAAAAAGCAATTTGCAATCACTTGATGTTTATAGAAAGTAAAAGTTGTTCTCATGACATGAGATTGTAAAATGTAACAAATGAAAATCTTCTTGTTGGCCAAATTAGGTTGTATTGGAAATTTAACATAGTGATTTCAACATCCAATTGACATGTATAAATAATATAGCCTTCCCGCTATTTTGTTCACAGATTCGTGGCATTATTCCATTACCTTGTTTTTTTATCAACACTTACCCATTATCTTGTTAAATTTTCTCTTATTTTAAAACTAGGATAGTTTTTATATGTGATAGGGGTATTTTTTATATTTTTCAACAAATAATAATAATAATAATAATAATAATAATTGTAGGATAGAATTACTCCATTTTCAGTAAAGGTCCATTGTGATATTATTTTCTTTTACACATCTCAAATTCAAAATGGTTGAAAATACTCCTCTCTTTCTCCGTCATGTCTTTATCGACTCATGCATCAGGGCACAAACCTCACTAATTGCAATAATTTTTACAGATAATGTTATGTTAGGAACATAACAACATTTGTCTACTCTAGAGAGGGAGGGAGGGAGAGAGAGAGATTGGAGACAAGTTTGCAACTCATAAAAGCCTTGCCAATAGGATACACATGACGTACAACATAAAAGTCTTGCCAACGAATGACGTACATCAAAAACTAATTAATGGATGGATATACTTGGATGGTAGAACGGGTTAATAAAGAAATGGGAATAACAAGATCCAATAGGTGGTGGGGAAATATGTTGCAATTCAAATGGCCATCTCGTATTCTTTACAAAGCTAAGGTGTTTATTTGGAGGGTCATGGCTTACCTCTAGGCGTTGCTATGTGAAGACGAAATATTGATTCTCGAATGTGTTTGTTTTACATCATTTCTAAGGAACATAGTCAACACCAAATTATCAGTTGTTTAATGGCAAGGGCTATTTGGGAATTTAAATGTACATTGTGGGCTTCTATCAGTAGAGTGTCGAAATTCCCTTTTCAATGGGTGTTTGGTAATGTGCAATCGATCATGCCTTCACAACAGCTTAGAGAGCGAGAGAGATTTACCGCACATGGCCAATAAAGTTGGAAATGAAGCACACACAGACATTTGATAGAATTGGAAAATTCTAACGATCCCAGAGAATATTAGCATGGCCCTTTGTGCAAAGGATGATGCCACATGCTCAAATAGAGAAATGGTGTAGTGTCTTATGGCAACTGAAGGGCTACTTGTTGGGCGCCTCGAAAAACAAAGGAAGAAGTGTAGGTTAGACAAAGTTTCATGAGGAGGAGGAGGAGGAGGAGAGTATGTATAATGTATGTATGTTTTTGGTCATTTCTCCTCCAAATCCCAAGCAATGACTTGGCAAGGTTGCTTTCTACACACACACACAAATCAGAGACCAAGACCAGAAGCTTCTTACAATGTAAAATAGAGTGCTTTCCTCACCTCTTTATATATGTATGAATGTATGTATACATATATATAGATATAATCGTAGATTCGTATGTATATATATATATATATATATATATATATGCATAGTACGTAATATACTCGAATGCATTGGCAAACATTCTTTTTTCATACGGATGAGTATGTTATCAAAACATTCTTATGTTGTTTTTTTAACCATTTTTTACCTTAAAAAAAAACTTTATCTTATAATAAATAATGAATACAAAAGTATGGTATTTACCTTACTTTGAGGGTGTTTTCCATACTCGAATGATTGAAACATTCGAGAAAGAGAATGCACGTATGGTACGTATGGTTCATAATAGTATGAACCATACGTACCATACGTGCATTCGCTTATATGTATGTATACATACATACAAAGAGATGATTTCTACTCTAAAGACACACACACACACATGAATTTGATCATTATCAAATATCACACATTCACACATATGAATATATAAGTGCACATATTCATGTGATTGATCATATCATCAAAAATCACCCTATTTTTTTGAATTTCATTTTGCTCCTTGTTCTCATCTGTTTTCATTTTGCTTTAATCCATTGGAAACATGGAATTAATGCATACTTGCTTACATATTAAACTCCCATCTCCATCTCCTTCCCCATTCTGCTCTCCAGGATCTTCTTCCTGCTTTCTCAGATCAAATATTCTCCTCAAAAGAGAGCATGCAAAACCAGACTATTATATGAAAACAGAGTATTTAAATATGAAAACAGAGCATATAAAAGATGAGTGTATTAAAACAGAATATAAAAGAACAGTGTATTATAATTACTCCCCTGTTTTGTTTTACAACAGTAAAGTTGTAAAGCTAATTCCATCTCAAATGTATTCTTCTAAGCATTGGTTTGCTAATTCCTTCAATCACAGTAGTAGCCATGTGGTTTGTTCAACCTTTCATAATGGATCCAAGAGTAATTTCTATAGTAGTAACGATAATGACTGTGAAGTTTCGAACTCATACCTCGAAGCTCAAGTTGTAACTGATGCAGGTATTTGCATTACTACTTCAATTCTTCCTTTTTACTTATTTCATTAATAAATGCATAGATTAAAGAGAAGAAAAGGAAGATTGGTTAACATGTGTATTAACAAAAACCAAAAAGAATACCGTTATAATAGCTTATTTTGATACCTAATTAAGCTAGATTGGAAGTAATATTTATGTGAAGTGCATAGAAAGAAATATATTTGGGAAAACAAAATTGCATTAAAACATGTTTGCACAAGAAAGAAAGGTATATTAAAACATCTCCAGAAGACGGTTATGACAAGTGCATAGAAAGAATGAACAGAAAGAAAGATATAGTCATGCTTATTAAGTGCATATTAACATCTCTGAAAATGCATTATGCTTGCTAATGCATAGAAAGCAAGAGAGGAATGAAAAATAGATTGGAGCATCTCGAAAAGACCATTATACTAAGTGCATAAAAAGGAAGAAAAGAAGGAAACATGAATAAACATTGGAAAGACCTGAGCGTTGTTTTCAGTGCATAGAAAAGAAGGAAAGAAAGAAACATACATAAATATCTAAAAGACCAATATAATGGCCTATTATTGAGACCTAAATAACAAAGATTACAAGTAGTGC
Organism: Azolla caroliniana; assembly: GCF_043228905.1. Lineage (NCBI taxonomy): Eukaryota > Viridiplantae > Streptophyta > Polypodiopsida > Salviniales > Salviniaceae > Azolla > Azolla caroliniana. The sequence continues at coordinate 1,850,984 of NW_028230453.1, forward strand.
TTATGTTATACAAAAAGAAAAATGTTTTTGTGCCCTAGCTTCATGAGAGAAAAACTTAAATATTAAACATATCTCATAGAACATAATGATCTACTCAGATCTAACCACGATTACTAGTTGTTTTGAATGTACAAAAAGAGCAAAAGAAAATCCTAATTAATCTCGCTCCCTCAAAACTAGAATAAAGACTTGAATAAAATCATCTTTATTAAGACTGCACAATGGCCTATTGAGACCCAGCCAAGATAATAACTGGTGGTTTCTATGTACAACGATGTAGAAAAGACAACATATTATCTTATCAAAAACAAAAGAAAGTTCCTAGCTTTGGCTATACTGGAAAAAATTGTCCACATCACAGTACTATGAAGAGATGACCAAATCATGAGCTTGGAAAAGGCAATTCTACTAGGTTGTATCTCTCGAAATACATTCATTCTTCATAAATGTTTGCAAACCTTTTTTTTTGTAGTGAGCATTTTGCCTTTCCATGGGCATCTTTTCATGACTCTGGCGGATGAAAGTGAAATACAAATCAATCATATTGTGCCTCCTAAAGGAAGGCTTTTATATAGGTCAAGAAATCCCAGCATATTCTTGAGGATTGTGGGTGAGGATGACCTTATCCTACCTATCATTGTAGGTAAGAGATTTCAACCCTTTCCAGAAATTCTTTGTTTTTTTCTTGTTTTTCGTAAATCATGATGTTGAAATTTGTATATGCTCCCAATACACTTAAATATGCAAGAAGTTGTAGTCAGGAAATTCTCACTATGATTAATCCCACATTGAGGGGATTAGAACCTAATAGCTTGAGCAACTGGGGAAATATGGTCTCTAATATTTCCCACACAGGAAAAACATGGTCTCTAATTGCTCACATTGGGAAAAAAATGGTCTCTATTGTCTCTCACATGGGAAATGTCTAAGTCTTCTAGTTTTGTATGTTTCTTGGGCCTAATTTTTGTAAAATTCTTGCGTTTTCTCGGCTATACATTAAGCAGGTGATGTTGCAGTCAATATGTTGATGAAAGCTCTTCATGAAGAAGAAAATTCGGTATTGAGTTATGATATTATTATCAGAGAAATATCCATGCTTGTGATAAGATGACATATTGACAATACTGTTTCGATAAATTATTAATTAGCTTAGTTATACATTGCCTTTAGGGTCGGCCAAATCAATATCATGTAATGCAGGATCTTGTAGCGTCTCTCAACTATGAAGTATGTTTAGTGTTGGTATACTTGTCTTTTGCATTGCTTATTGTTCTTGATGTGTCGTTTTTAGTGGTAATTAAACATTAAAATGTTTTGTATTCATAGGTACGGATGGTGAGAGTGACGAGACGAGTTGTTGACACTTACCATGCTTGTATATACATCGGAAGGGTATGAGAAAATTTTAAACCATAGTTAAGCCATGAGTATGAGAATACTTGAATCCCACAAGTCACAGTTTAGCAAATGACTTCTGGGTATGAGATTTGTTTTTAAAATCCCACATCCAAGTTAGTCATATCATTTGGGGTTGGTCTCTTCTTATACTCAATTGCTTTTGCTAAATGATAAATATCATTTTGTTGAAAACAACCAAACAAAGTTTAGTGTAATTTACACTTGCATATTTCAAAACTGCCGTCAAGTTCTGGAATTGAAGTAGGTAAAGATACCTCACCTTAAGATGTTCATGAATAAAATAAGGATTCAACCAATTTAGATGTAAGTTCATTACTATTCTGGTAAATATACATGTATATTGTTGAGCATTGGAACACAGCCAGGGGAAGAGGAAATGCGTAGTATAGATGCGCGGCCTTCGGATGCAGTAAACCTCGCAGTGCGATGTAAGGTACAGAATGTTTTGAAATTAAAGTTCTTTGCTTGCATTTGTAGTATTCATGTGATTCTGTAGATAAGCCTTAAGAATGTGGCTTATATGGTCTTCAGGTACCCATTTATGTCAATAAAGATATTGTATATAGTGACACAGTAAAACCAGTCTATGATGCTACGGAAAGATCAACAGAAAGAAAAAATCGGGATGGTTCTATATCCAAAATATATATGTTAGACCGGTGAGGGTTAGGAATTTTGTCCATATTCCATATTCCATCTTCCTTATTTTTGTTGCTACAAAAGACATTTTGTTTATTTTTTTTGTTGCCATTGTTAACAAATGAAGAGATAATTTATGCGTGCAGTCCTAAGCAGGGGCATGACCCTGTAGCAGAGGAGGCTACCCTCATGAAGAATATGTTCATTGCAATTGTCGAAGAGCGATATAAAGATGCAGGTGGATAAACATTCCTTGAAATCTCTAGTGTAAACATATGCTAACCGCTCTTAGTTGAAGAGTCACATATTTCCCAACAATAATTCTCTAACAACTTGTTATATTTGTCAAATTGCTAGCACGCTGGCGTGATGATTTGAAGAGATTCCGCACCCAACGGCATGGGATTTGAAAGGTACAATAAATAGCCTTGTTTACTTTTTTGAGAATCTCTCTTTACAGAGAAGTGGTGTCAAGAATCTTTTATCCAAGTTATAGAAGCTGTTTGGTGCTGCATGGATGTTGAATTCACATCAACCAAAAGTTTTCATGTTGGTTAAGAATGTCTCCACTTTCAGTTTCTACTCAATGATAATTTGCTGACATGCTTTCACTTAACAACTTGAAATTTCGCTATTCCTTTATGCAGATATTACTCGTATATACGTCTTCAGGTTGTAAGTTCATGATATATCATGATGTATATGTATGTAGCTCTCAAATTTATGTCTCATTGTTGGCGATTTCCAATGTATATAAATATGGATGAAGTGAAATACGAAGAAATACTTCAATGTGAAGTGAAAGTTGGTTGCTAAAAACAGGTGACTTTGTTGAACAATACTTGTTTTGCACTCTTCTTACAGCGATCATGACCTTGGTTAAACAAGGCTTGTTTTACACTCTTCTTAGAGTGAATTTGGCTTTGTTGAACAATGCTTGTTTTGCACTCTTCATATTGTAACATACTAGTTATATTCATTATCTTTTCTTTTTCCAGCTTCATCATATTTCCATTTGTGTCTGAATGAAAGCACCATACTTTTGTTCTTTCAAAATAAATATAAAATAATTTTGCTGGATCAACTTATTCATGCTTATTGTAAATGAACTAGAAAGAGATTGAGTATGTTTGTACACATATTCTGACTATCGAATGATGCGACTATTCTTGCACTCTGATCATCTTGTTGAACTATCTAAACATCTAGCACAAATTCTCTATTTTCCACGATGAATGTCTTCATTGTCATGTATTCAAAGAGCAAAATACCACTCGAAAAAGAGAATTAAAAAATAATGAAGGCACCAAGAGATGAGATGGAAACTGTAAACCAATGGCATGTGCATATAAGTATTTGCAATGGTGTGAAATTTCTTTGCTATGCCATAGTATATGGGTGGTGCTCTTTTCCCACATGGTTCTAAACTCTACTGAGGACAAATATTTGAGAGAGTTGTATAAACAACTCTTTGGTTTTATTCTTGTTTAGTGTTACTATCATCTGAAACATAGCATGTCATCACATAGAATTAAATTGAAGTCTCTATTGGGAATCTTACAGAGAGTTGTATAAACAACTCTTTGGTTTTATTCTTGTTTAGTGTTACTATCATCTGAAACATAGCATGTCATCACATAGAGTTAAATTGAAGTCTCTATTGGGAATCTTACACCACATCCATGTTGGAAGGGTTCTCCTTTGTTGCACCCCATCATTTTGTCTCTTGATTGTCAAGACTCAAAACCATTTGGAAAGGGATATGGATGAAACTTTTGTATCAATATTGTATGATTTTAAAATATTAGTTTGAGGGCTGCTTTGAATCAGTGTCTCAATTTTACTATTGAGTTAGTTATAACTAATAGTTAATCAACAAATTAGTTTTCACTTCCTTATTGTCATTAATCATATAGATGCCTCTTCTAAACAAATTTTGGTGGGGTTGCTTGCTACATTCGATCAAGAAATTTTCTCATGATATGGGAATCATTTCAAAGCGTAAATGAGCATGCAATTGATGTGAGGGCTTTATTTGGAGTTAGGCTCACACTAAATCAATGGAAATATGTAAAGAATGTGCTGAAATCTTGTGTTTCAAAAGAAATATCAGAGACATAAGCATGAGTTCCTTTATCTTTCTTTGGCCCTATTGTTGTGCCCCTAGGAGAGGGCGCATGGTATAAAGACTTAAAGGGTGGACGAGACATCACTTTTTTATTTGATTGGTCATTATATGTAGAGAGAATACAAAATGTGTAAAAAAGGTAAGAAACAATGAGAGAGGGAGAGATGTCATTATGTATTCGTGCGTGTGAAATCCTAATGTGGTAAGTGACAATGACATGAGAGAGGGGACAAAGAGTATGTTTGTTTTCTAATTGTGTGGTAGTGTTGAAGAAGCAAAAAAGGACTTCCGTTAAGGAAATGAGAAGTGATTGTTTTTTGACAATTATAAAGTTTGAAAACACCTACTTAGAATAAGGAATAAGGATAGATAAGAAACATGGTTTCCAACCATCTTAGGTTATTGATAATGTCTTTTATCGATAACAACTCAAAGTTTGACCTTTTATGTCTTTTAAACCATAAAGTTGTTTTTTTTGTCTTGTCTTTCCACTGCATTATTATTTAATTGTAATAATGGTTCTATATTGGTGGTTCTAATTATTGTTGAATTTCTTATTTATCATTAAGATCTTGGAGCGCTTGTGTTCTTTTAGTGTTAGGGGTAGTATCTAATTTAGCCTTTAGGTAAGGTTGTACCTTGACACCTAATAAACAAGTTTTGCCACATTCCTTGATATACGTGAGGAACACTCTAACACAAACATTGTTTGGTGCCACCACAACGATGGATGAAGATCGTGCTTCCACTGACAATGTTCCCCGCTATGGAGCCAAAACTACCATTTTAATTGTTTGTATAGCGATCACATCCATAAACCTTGACCATTAGGAGGTACACGATGGACGTTGAAGTCATACTCGATTATTCATATTTAAGGTAATATTGTGTGATTGATTAGTTAAAACATAATCAAATGATCACCAACAAATCAAGTAGTTATTGCTCGCAAAGGCAATATAAAGTACATTCATAGACAAAGGAAGTTTTCAATTGTCACTCACGTAACGACGCTTTACTTAGCACAATGCAATTGCATTGGGTACAACTTTCATTCTTAGAGGAGGCACATCATTATGGTTGCTTTGAGGACTAAGGCACTCCGAAGATGACATTGTACATTGATACAAGTATGTCGGGGCAATGAATAACCCCCACATGTGAAACCTAGACAAATGTTAGGCTATTTGGGAAGCCAACTATAAATTGGATGGTTGTGAGGATCGATGGTTTTTTGTGCTCAAAAGAGTGTCTCAATTGCTTGTCATGAGTGATAAAGAGTTGATTCAGGCAGCTTGTACAACTTAGTAGCTATAGAAATAAGCCTCCGCATCAATATGCAATGCTCGAGCATTATATTGAATTCCCATCCACATTCATGGGACACACCCAAGAATGAGATGCAACAAACAGAAACGAGATCATTGCGACGAATGTCGAGACAATAATATGCCGACAAATCCAAGACGCACGGGAGGTGGGGGTAGCACGATGGCATCGGGATGCGTGCACATAAAATTCGGCATGGCCAACCGAGATGTCAATCGGTTGTGGCCAAACCGAAACATCGTCTTGGTTGTGATGATTGTGTGGGGTGGTTGACAAACTAGATGTTGTGGTGGGTGGGTGTGGATACCAGTGGACATCACGTGGGACATTGTTTGTGGTTGTGGTGGCCAACCGAGACTCGTGGCTGGGGGGCCATGGGTCAAGCGTGAGATTTGTTGTGGTTGTCATGACTGTGCGCGGTGGTAAACAAAGAGGTTGTGGTGGGCGAGACCGAGGGGCCAACGGTCAAACCAACGACATCTAGTGGTCATTGTCATGATCGTGCCCGCGGTGGTCAATAACTAGGACAATCCCATAACCATGGTTGTGGTGGTCATGGTCAGTGAGTGGGTCAAGACAAGTCACAATGCCATAATGACTGTGGCAGTCATGGTCAAAGGAGTGAAGACCGGACATAGGGGCATCATGACTGTGGCGATCATGGTCAAGTGGTCAAGATAGGAGGACATATAGTGCCATGATGGTCATGGTCAAGTGGTCAAGACAGGAGGACATATAATGCCATGATGGTCATGGTCATGGTCAAGACAAGACATATAGTGTTATCATGGTCAAGACGGGGCATATAGTGCCATGATGGTCATGGTCATGGTCAAGACAGGACATATAGTGTTATCATGGTCAAGACCGGACATATAGTGCCATGATGGTCATGGTCATGGTCAAGTGGTCAAGACAGGACATATATGTAGTGCTATCATGGTCATGGTCAATGTGGTCAAGATCGGACATATACATAGTGCCATCATGGTTAAGGTCAAGGGGTCAAGATCGGACATATAGTGTGTGTGTGTGTGTGTGTGTGGATCTGAGGAGTGCCAGGAGGACGACGACCCCATCTGGCTGTGAGAGGTAGTAACGTGGATTTGTTCCTGTAATGCCTGCTGCTGCTGCTGCTGCCGCCATGGAAAGATCAAGGTGGATATGGCGATGGTGATGGTGACGGTGATGATCACGATCTTTTTCGATCATTGTGATGATGATGTCTCCCAGATCCTCGCTCCACGTCTCCGTCTTCATCCTTCGCTTCTGCAGCAGTCGAAGATCGCCCACAAACCCGCGCCTTGCTCTCATCGCTCTCGCCTCTTCTTCCAGAGATAATCAGGTATCTATTCTTCTTCTTCCTTCTTCTTCCTTCTTCTTCTTCTTCTTCTTCTTCTTCTTCTTTCTTGTGAGTAAGCACTCTTTGTCGCCTTCTTGTTTCACTCGCTCTTGTCGAAAATGCCTTTTCCCCCTCCTGGGAAATCTGGTGATCTCCAGATACTCCTTTAGCTTCTTCTGTTATTTTTTGGCTCATCAGTTGCTTCCCACGTGGTTTGATGTTCTTAATTCTCCATATGGGGACAAATACAATTACATACAAGGAAATGTTGGTTTTGAGTGTCGACAGTCACTTTATATGTATTTACTGCTTTGGCACCTCTGATGAACAACATTACTTTATATAATCGTAGGGATGATTTTGTACCTTTTGAGTTAATACCATGACGAAGGCTAATGCAAAGGTTAGAAACCTTTGGAATACCCAGTAAATGCACTTAGGAATTTATGTACTACATTGTACCTTTGGAGTACCTTTCAGGTCAAGTCTGTGTTTCCAACGAACTCTCTTATGCTATGTTTAAATTTTGGTGATTCCATGATGTTGTCATTTCCAACTCCAGTATGAGTTTTCTGGCATGGCATACAGTCTCCTCAGATGTGCCTTTAGCCTTCTCAGTGGTGTCTCTCACAAGTAGTGGGAACTTGTATGTTGGTGTTCCTCTTACTCAGTGGCATTCCTATGAAAGGGATCTTCTTTTATTCATCCATCTCTGACCCTAATCTGGTCATGAATCCGAGTATACATTCACAAGTTTTTTTATGCGATTGTATCTAGAGCCCCTCCTATGGTTCTAGATCCTCAGTTCCAGAGGTTGTAAGTGTACATAAATTTGGATTTTATCTTCCTAGAATAACACAGAAGTATAAGTGTTTGGCAAAAGGGAGGGAGACAATTTTCGTGAAGTATTTTCTTGTGTAAGAGGGGAGGCTGTCTAGTCAGCGTTTTGCACGGAGGCCGCTGATTTGGGCATCATCTAAAAACAAAGGCTCTATACTTTTGCACTTTTATGTGGAAAATGGCAACACTTTGTTGTAGATTGCAACTTCTACGTGTGCTGATGTTTGGAGACCTCATTTTATTGTCATCTTCCTTTGAAAACATGCAAGAGTCCATAATTGTAATCAACATTGTTTGTTTATGTATTTCCAGGGACACAATGTAGAACCACCAAGAATAACTTCAAATGTCAAGCTGAACCTTCAATTTTTGAAGAGGGTAAAGGTGAAGATTCTCTTTTCCAGATAAAAATCAATATGCCGGCCCTTGGAATCCACATATCCATGATGTATGGTGGTTTCTTGTAGGAGAAAAGTGGAGGTGCCAAACCATCAACAGGGTATCGTCGTAAAAAGATGGAGAGAGACATCTCTCTAGATGATGAAGGGCAGGATAATACAAGCTCTTATGAGTGCGTCTTTGTTCACGTTGTTAGGCCTTGTTAACTTGCTGAATTCTAATATTCTCTATATGAATAAAGGAAGCTCAGATCTTTCGGTTATAAAAATAATGATGCACGGTAAAATTGTGGCACAGCTCAAGCAGCTATGTTGAGATTGAGCTGACAAGACCTGTTCTCCTTGTGGATGGCTACAATATGTGTGGTTATTGGCCTAAGTTGAAAAAGCATTTTAAAAGAGGGCATCTAGACTATGCTCGCCAAACACTTCTAGAGGAGTTGGTGACTTTTGGTGCAGTAAAAGGTGAGATTCCTGAACCATCAAACAGCTTCTCATTTTGTATATTTGCCTTAGTAAGTGTCCATATTAATTTCTGAGTGACTAATTCTCAGATCTGAACCATTAGCCATCGACATTGTCTGAGAATATAGAAAGTAGTGTAAGCTTTTCAAAAAAATTCTTGCATTTTGAGCCTTGGCAAGTTCATGTTCTGATTATAAATTTCAGCTATAACATTTTCTGAAGGGAAAAATACTACTGCTTTAAAGAAATAAGTTGTCTTGTTTGCGTTCAAATGCATTGCCTCATAATCATCGCATGATCAAATGCATATGTCAGAATCTCCATTATTTATGATCTGGTGATTGTAATTCATTGGGTTCATAACTTCCATAATATTTGAAGAAACAATGCAAATCCCTCTTTGACTTCGTACAAACTCTAATAGATATTTTCATTACTTAAAAATGTGCCACTGTCAAGTCCCTGGGTTATAATGTCCATAGTAGTGACTATTAAACAAGGTAGGTATAATGGGTACTGTACTTCAAATATTGTGTGCACTGTCGTTTTTTGAGATTTTGGTAAAGATAGAAGGCAGTTGCTGAAAATTTGCGTTTCCATGCTGCTGCAGCGCTGCTTGTAAAAGAAACAAAATATTTTGTAGTAAAAAGGAAAAAGTTTTGCTCCTTTTGAGTTGTTTGATAGTATTATCTCATAGTATCTATTTCTGATTTGTTTTCTTTATCTACTAGTTGACCAATTGTTTCAGTATGTTTTTTACTATCTCTACATGTTTTCAAATTTAAAATCCTCAATCTTAGCTATTTTGAAGTTGTTACAAGTTCTTCATGTATTATATATGTAATTTGTATTGTGTATATATACCCCTAAAGATGTTGGTATCTCTGTTTTTCTTCTGAGAGTTGGAACATTCTCCATTCCTCTCTTTGTCCTTTCTCAATGTTTCCATCAGTAGGATGTAGATTGATGTTCATTATTACATTTCTAATTACTTACTACATGTAGAATATGTGATACATCAGTCAGCAGTTGTCATGGTTGTAATTGCAGGAACAAAAGTCGTGGTGGTATTTGATGCTGCAACTTCTGGCCTACCAGATCACAAAGAGACATTTCAAGGGTAGGGATTATTCTTGTTCAATTAGAAATTCTTACATTGGTGAGTTAGGGGTGAGAGTTACCAATGAAAATCGAAGTTGATTTCTTCATGTGCAAGCTGTATCTCTATTATTATGTTAGCTTTTATTTTGTTATATCAAGGAAAGGTGAATTTTTCTATGTTCAACAGATGAGGTGCATGAATACCATTTCTGCAGGAATTAGTTGGAAAACTTTGAATGTTCTTCCATACCTCAATAATTTTCTGTAGGTAGGCCTAGGGGCTCAATGGTCAAATATGTGAAGTCTGGTGTGGAATAGGGGTCCATGCTATTTTATAGTAACATTCTTATGGTTATGGTCAAGTGTAGTAGACACAATTCATGCAGGTTACAACAATTAGATGTTTGGATTGATCTAGTTAGTCTTTTTATTGGTTGCATTTTATGGCTAAGTGGATTGGTTACATTGTATCTCGTGGTTATTTTCTTTTTGTATGAGAATCTTTAGTTTGTATTTTTTCCCAAAGATCTAGTCCAGCAGCGGATATATGTTATTATGTTTTACTGATTCGGAACCACCAAAATCCTAATCATCTCTCATCATGCCTGTAGCATTAAGCTGGGATTATTGAGTCCAATTGGTTCATAAGTTTTGTGCGTGCTTCCTCTTGGTTTCTTGAGACTTCAATAATTTAGTATGTGTGTTAAGACATGCTGTCTACTATACTTTACATTTTATTTGGTCAGTGAATTACTTATATTCATGTTTTCCCCCCTCAAATAGAGCTCATGTTCTTATATTTTTATTACTATGCAGAGTTGATGTTATTTTTACAGCAACTAATAGTGCCGACACGTGGATTGAGAGAGAGGTATCAAAGCTATAATTTCTGTTGCTTCTATATGAAAAGCTTGATCCATACTGAGGTCGTGTATAGCCAGCCCATACATCTACTGCATGCTCTATCACTTCCTCTGAAAATTCAGTTTGTTTATGGATACTCTATCCTCAAACAAAAACAATCATCTTTTCTAACCCAAGAGATGCTGCACCCTGCATGGGAAATTCTTTTGGTGTCGTTGGGGCATGACTAAGGTGTGTATCCTCGTAGATGCACCCTTATCTTTTAGTGCAATACTGTTAGTTACTCTTCCTCCGGACTTCTGCAATTATATTCCTGTATTCAGCCATTGAAGCATTACTTTTAAAAGATCATTAATTTCATTCAAGTCGAGAGAACCTTGCAAGGTGAACCTTCATCTTTATAGGAAGATTAACGTTCTGAAACAGGGTTTTTTAAAGAAAAAGTACTTAGATCCATCCAAGAGTTGTATGCATTACACCTGCAAAGGGATGCCCCTTCTTTTTTATGTCTTAAAATCATCACCTGCAACATATCAGTCTTTATCATATTTATTTTAGAGTGGCACCTGGAACTGCCTGGCTTTAATTTTTGGCATTAGATGGCTCCCTTTTGCATAGCAGTAAATAAACCCAATACTTGTAACCAGTCATATGAAACTAGTTTGTGGCATTAAAAGGCAGTGGCTGTTTGATGTAGCCATGCTTGATCAGGTCATCCATGGGAGTCATTGATTTGGGGGAAGCTCTTAGACAGTTTATTGAGATAATTAGAAATGTTTCTGGAAACCTCCACCTCAATATCTGAGATTGGCATGAATATTTCTTGTGTTCCTCGTATGTTTTTGAAATGAGATGGGTTGGTGTTTTTAGTGACGTCATCACCTGTGACCTAGATTTATCTAAGCTCATTGGCAGCTAGAAAAGCATTTGGTCCTTGCAACAATGCTATGAATGTATGATTTCCTATCAGAAATACAAATAAATGTCCACGTATGATGACCAATACAATGCTGCCATGTTTAGAATGGCATGATTTACTTTTGGATCTGTAATTTGATGTTCACATCTCAAAAACCATCATGATTTACTATGGTTGTGTGTAGGTGGGATTGTTGAAAGAAGATGGATGCCCGAAGGTTTGGGTCGTGACATCTGATTCAATACAACAACAATGTGCCTCTGCATCAGTTATTAGCCTTCTGTTCTTCCCCTTCACAAAATTGTCTAGTTCGACGTTTTTTTAGTTTACAAAGGGTAAAATTATATAATTTTAGCAAATTCTCTCTAATAATTTTTATATACAGGGCGCATTTATCTGGAGCTGCAAGTTCCTAATTTCTATGGTAATCTCCAGTTACGAACTTTCTCTTTTATTTAACCAAAACAATTAGTAAAGTTCTGCTAAAAATTTAGCCCTTGTCGTTGTAGAATACTTTAATTACCCACTTGAGGGAATTAACTTACATCCATTGGTTCCTTGTTTGAAGGTTTAAAAAAAACTTATAATGTGATGTTGTATGTTGGGCTTTGAAGATCAATGATGCAAAGGTAGAGCGGAACGAGATTCTCCGTGATATGACGTACATACTCTTCTAATGCGAGAAAAACAACTATCTTTTCTTCATGAATAGTCATTAATTATTAGGGCTCATTAAATTAATAAAATGTAACAGGTCGTACTCAATGAAAGGGAGGTTTTTAGAGGATAATCTTGACCCCAAGGTTCGTGAGCAACTGAAAGAGCTGAAAAAGCAGCTCCTTCAAGCAGAAAAGGATTATCCACATAGGTAACCAAAGTGTCTGCCCATGGACTTCAAACTGTCCATACATATTTTCAGCATTATCTCTCCACTCAATTGTAGCTAATTCCATACACTGATGTGAAGTCAAGAAATGCTTTGATGAGGCATGTATTCTACTCTGTACAAAATAATAAATTGATTCTTTGTAAACTGAAATCCAATGTTCTGATAAAATACCTCTTTAACCACATGTATGAAATCTTTTATTATAAATACCAGTCTTCACTTTCTGAGGGTAGAGTTTAAATAATTTTAGAGTGGAAGGGCTTTCCCATATAACCATTTAAACATGTCATCAGAAAAACCTCTTATTATAAATACAAGTCTTCACTTTCTGAGGGTACAGTTTAAATAATTTTAGAGTGGAAGGGGTTTTCCCATATAACCATTTAAACATGTCATCAGAAGGTCTTAGGCGTATTCTAATATTTGATTGTGGAAATGGTTTTTGGATATTTGCTTCCGTGAATATGGTTTTGGTATATTGTTAGATTGAGAGCCATGTCTCACTACATTTCAATAACACAATGAGGACAAATTACTTAATATGGAAATATTTTGCTGCGTGCAAGAACATGTCAATAAAAATGGCATAGAGAGAATAAAAGAAAAAAGTTTGAGTTTGGATAGCGTAAAGGTTAAATAATTAAATTTAGTGTAAATATTTCAAATGTTACGGAGATGTGTACGAAAATCCTTTAATTCACCTATAATAGTGTAATCTTTCTTGATTGCTTTGACATTTTCTAATGAGCAATGAAAGCCATGTCTTGTTGTCAGTTGCGTTGGTAAGCTCATAAATTTCTATTGTTATTGTAGCAACCGGAGTGGTTCATGACTTATGAATTAGTGCCATAAGTTACAAATCAAGGATGACTCATGAATCAATAATACAAGTTAATTCGTCAATAGTCGTTCTAATCAATGTGTCCTATAACAAAGCACTCTTGCAAGTCTTGAAGTTCGCAAAATAACCTCTCAAACCAAGTGTCTCAATCTATACTAAAGACTAGTTGATATTCTTTCAATCCAACTATCTAATATTACCCAATCATGCAACCATGGTGACATTCAAGATAGTGGCCTTGCATAGAACATGTTTGAATAATAAATGAATTTGTTGGCTGTGTGTAGGATATGCCTTGAGTTTTGTGGTTGTCCTAATGCTTCAAACTTTGCAAGTTAGGAATGCTTGAGCCAGAAAAATACCCGGGAAGTCCAAGTTACATCCAAGATAGTGTTGGTTCTGTAGTGGTGGTATTACAACATGAACTATAGATAGAGTGAACTTCTCTCTGTGGTACTCTAGCCCATCTCATGTAAATCAAAACCCTAAATTTGTTGAGTTAGTGGAATCCAATGTTTTGCCATATTTATCTCACAAGCCCTTGCACCTCACAAAGTCCAACTCCAATAAATTTCTAGGCATTAACTGAGGATTTAATGTTAAAAAAATACACCCTTTTTTGGGAATCATAAGGCTAGCTTTGAAGTTCAGAAAAAATGGTTACTCATTCATGATATTGCCCTCTTTGTAAACCAAAACTTTTGTCAAGTTTAGGGTTTCATCCACAATCTTGTAGAAACATGAATGTCAAACTATCTAGAAGGTTTTACTTTGTACCTACCTCACAGTAGCAAACCATCCTTACTATAAAACCCTAAAATCACCACAGATCACTTACATGCTAAACATATTCACACACTATCTACCTATGATCCAAATGCGGTGATAAACCACCTTTCATCGTTAAGGCCAGCAAAAAACTTAACAGTGGAATGGAAAACTATATTATTATTATGGATCATGACCCAAGAGAATTCATATTCTTGAACTGAACTAGTTCTGGAAACAGCTACCGAGTTCACACAAACAAGTTTTTGGGTTCTCCTGAATTTGTGATTCACTCAGACCTATTTTCAATTTTCGAAGTTAACATGGATTTGTGTTTGGCAGCATGTGAAATCTAACAAATTCTTTGGTGTATCAAAATATGTAAAGAGTTCATCATACCTTGCATGAACTCCAGATGAGACAAACTATCAAGAGGTTTTATCAAACTTGCAAGGGCCAAAATGCCTTCATAGGATGTATTCAAAGTTACAAATGCACAACCTCGTTATGAGGTTGAAGCTTAATACATAATTCTGACAATGCCCAAGATCAGATGTTGATACAAACACAGGGCATCCCTTAGATTTCCCCCTTTCTTTTAAGCTTCAAATTACAAACGCTCATCACATCTCAGATCACAACTCAAGGTTTTACATCAAAGATTTTTGAGTTAGGCCACTTTGAGATCTTTACATGAGATGTGGGTTGTATGTAAAGAACAAAAAATATACAAGAAACACATTCAGCATTCAGATATTAAGAAGCTAAAGATATCAGTTAGTGTGATGATGCCCTCTACATAGTGACTGGTGGCTTCTACGCAAACAATTCGCCTCACCCCTACAAATAGTTTCAAACAGAAATATGAATAACGATAAACCAAGACCAAATATTTCACAAAGAGAAAAAACATACCAGTTATAGCCAAGCGCTCCAAAACTGTATGCAAAGCCTCCGTTCGAAAACACATTTGACATCTAAGAACAGGAACTACACTTGTGGAAGCCCTACCAAGATGCAGCACCTAATGCAAAAGTGCATCAACAAAAACAATGTCATTTAGCATATTTGGTCAATAAGAGCTGTTGGAATTATGGCCATATTTTATTGGGCAACATTATTGGCACTTTAAAGAAATCAGGAACATTCCAGAAAAGTTAGGGGTATGTATAACAGTGATTTTCCTTTTGTTTTATTATTTCCAATGGTTCTTTATTAACATTAATTTCAACCACAAATAGTATACTAAAAGTTTTGAATACTCCAAAAATGGCCATAATGCCAACAAGGGCATAGGATATGTTGTTTCTTTATGTAATTTTATTACTTCTTCAATTGTCAGTTGGGCTAGTTGCATATGGGCATACACATTCTCCCTTGCTAACGCTGTGATATCACTGTTACAATACACGAGAAACCGCAAATAAATCACCAATTGTTTTTTCCTCAAATAATGGAAGTCAAAAGGATAACAAGAAAGATGGATATATGAAGCATACCCCCTGGCAAAAATATCCACCAAACAACCATCCTTGTCCACAATTGGTATAGCACTAACCCTTGCTGTCAAAATATCGCAAGCATTTAAGTGGTTCTTAACAAATGTATACTGCAAGTTATTACTAATTTGTTTATCACAACTGTTACCTTGCATGAGTAATGATAAAGCTGTGTTAAGAGAATCAGATGCCCTAAGAACTACGAGCCGAGATTTGGACACCTCAGAGCCCTTCCATGTGCCAATAGGTAAAGAACCTATGGGAAGATTCAAAAGCGGCAAAGATCCAGTGGCATGCTGAAAATGCCTACATAAGCCTGCTTAAATTATACAACAGAGAAGCATGTCACACACACTCATATGTTTCGAGAACAGGAATCTAAAAAAATAAGCCTTTTAGTCTTACACTTGAGAACACCAGAGAGAGAAGCCAAATGCAAGAGCTGTGGCAAAGCCCAATTATCTGCTGGCATGTAGAGCACTGGCAATGTTGCTACCCGGTAATGAAGCAAAGCTTTTATAACAGATTTCAAGGTATCATCAGGGCCAACCTGCCACATTTCCATATTCTGATCAATTGATGTTATGAAAACAAAAGAATGTTGGAATGGCAGAAATGTTTACTAGTTTTTAAATGTGAGATTATGTGGGCATATAAAAGTAATTCATAAAGGTATATGAATTCAAGTACAATGTGTCCTGTTATACATTGGCAAGGTTTTAAACCTTCTAAAGGACCAAAAGACTGTAAAACGAAAATAAATTTTCTGTTTTCCACTTGATAAATGGGTTAAGACTAAATACGAAAGGCATACTATATACCCATCATACACACTGAGACTACTTTAACAACTAGCTAGATGACTAATATCCTATGCATCTTCTCATGTTCCTATACAATTTCATGAGATAGACAAGTTAATTTCTCATGTGATAAGATTGCATTTTCCATCTCCTATTTAGACAAAATATTTAGATAAATAGAAAATGGTTCAATGTCACTCACAAAATGCAGTGGGCTTGTTGAGGCAGAAACACTGGCAAGATGATATTTTTCTTGTTTCCAAGCCTCAATGGTATGTGTTTCAAGTTCATGCTCAGACAAGATTGCTTGTTGGGCCTGGATCTGTAACATGAAAAACAAATGGTGTTTAGAATAACAGCTTTCATGCTCATGAAATATAGTGCAAGCAGAACACTTCACTCTAGGACCTCACCTGCATCACAATCTCAATAAAATCTGATGCAGTCAGCATTCCAACGAATTGTTGTTCTTTGGAGTCCCACAAAGGAGCCACTGATATCCCCTGCATCTCAAAACCCTTGTCAGAAAATTGATAAAGTTCCTATCAGATAGTGTTGCCTAAAACATTCCCAAGAGTTTTTTTTCGCTTACAACATATCTGTGAGAGATGTGTTAATGTTTTGTCCTTAAATATATTGGATAGTTTATCTCTTAATCAGATAGTGTTGTCACCTAAAACATATTTGGGCAGTATTTTGTCACTCAAAACATTATGAAAGAAGAGGAAACAATGGCACCTGCTCATAAAGTAAATGGAATCCTTGTTTAATTGGGAGAGAAATGTCAAGCGCAACAATCTGCAACAATTTTGTCATTGTCTTAGTATTCACATTTATAGTTACACACCTTAATAACACCAGACTAATCTTGGCTTGCAAACTAAGTGTGGGATTCAAAGCTGATTTCTTTGTTTCATGAAGTATTTGATAAATCTGTTTGAAAACAAAAACGAGGTTGTATGTTTATGCATGGATAGTATAGTACCTTTCCTGAATGTGGAAATAGTTCATATGCTGTATGTTGCGTCAGAAAGTCATTCAGTAGCCAGCGTGAAGCATCCAAATCTGTTAGAGATATATTACTTATCCCCTCTAATTGGATCTCCTGTTGATGTGAACAACTTGGAACAGTGATCTAAAATATCAAGTATGACACATTCAAATTTATTACACCTGTAATAAAAAATTTATTACTGTTCAAAACAGGATTATTATATCTAGTTGAATACACAAGCATGGTTGCAGGATTACGTGTAGCATGATTAAACCACATCAGAGAGACCATATTGTGGAATCATTAATTGTATGGTTCCAATGCCCAAGGTGGTGTGGCATTGATCTAACAACTCACATTATTCATATGAGCATGATTCCCAGGCATGTGCAACTGTCAACTATCCTCGCCCATCCCACCCCCAAGTTCCCTGATGTCTCAAAACCTTGAAGCAGCCCTACTTTGTTGTATACAGGAGTTATATCTAACTGGACATACAACGGCGACCTTGATTTCACCCAGTAACGTTCCTGATGTTCAACCTTGTACATGACCTTATTAAGCTACAAAACATTTTTGTACTATAATGCATGTTGCCCAGATCTCCTCAAAAAAGTGACTTGCACCTTTGTAAATCACTTGGTTTGGCTGGTGCCTTGATTTTCACGATTTTCATTGGAGACCTTTCAGGAGTTAGAAGTCTTTTTCCAAATTCAGATTCTCAATTATCATTTAATTTTCAACTTTAATCTACTTCACCAGAGTTTTTAAAGATTTCTAGTACCTCTCTGGGCATTTATGACCCACTACCTTTATACTACAAGCATAGCCTTGAGGAGCAGTGTTAAAGGCTAATTTTAATGCATTTGAAGATAGGATATTTGAAAAACAAGTTATCCTAGGACTTGGGACAAGTGCGAACACATGTCAATATAGAATTGTAAGGAGTTCAGCAATGTAGGAACTAGCTATCCCCTTCTACAAGACATCTCAGAGACATTGATATTCTCTTGGTGAGGGCAAATCTCTCACATTTCAGATCCATCATTGGCTGAATTCTGAGGTATAATACAAGGCCATATTCAGTGGTATAGGATGCCGATGGAGTTTTGTATTTATCTCTATTCCTTGACCCAGCGGTGGTTGGTGTGATTATGCACACTTAATCCATTCTTAGTCGTTAATAATTTAAATAATCATTAGTATTGAACATAATACTTCACAACTATGGCAAGAGTAAGGGTGCAAAAAGTTTGAGTAGGGGCATCTCACCATTCTGGATGATTTAAACTTCAATTAGCTTAATATCTTGGTGCTTTATCTTTATGGTATATGCTAGATCCTAGCTTAGGTTGCAACACAAGCGATTTTTTCAGTCATGTGTTCTGTGCCACTAACTGCCAATCCTTTGGAGCTGCTGTGAGTGTCATTCCTTTGATGTTGACCAAAGGCACCATTTTTCTTTCAAGAAGAATGTACCAATTCCACTGCATTGTGAATCACTGTAGACATTTATTGGTATTTGTGGTTTGTACATTGTTTCCATCACTTTGCTAGCTCAATGGTGACGCTTCCAGATTCTCGTGATTTTATAGCATATGTTCTTGGGATTGCATCTTGTCCTGCAACGCCTCTGCAACAATGAGAGTTCTGGAACCATTAAACTTGTACTGCTCAACTAAGGGGGACAAACTTTAACATCAACCCACTCTTTGTTGATGAGTCTTTAGGATCTCTCTATACTATATGATTACCAAGTGTTCTGCATTTATTTATGCTTCATTGATCATAACTCACCATTCTTATAGTAGTATCATAGCTTTGTTTTTCAAACGTTCATTATCTTTATTCTTTCTGTCAAACCTGATCAATGAGCTTTGAGACTCCCACATTTGGTCAACTTGGAGTGGTGTCTTGCATGCCACCATGCTTGCATTCTTCTCTATTGGATATATACAGTTCCTCCTTTCAAGGCATTGATGGAATTAAATCCAATAGCACTTTATCTCTCAGGTGAAAATCACTTAAGTCAGATAGGCTGCAAGACATTTGGTCTAGCCACAACTATAGAGTGATTAAAACTTGCAAGGTACTGTCCAAACTTTTCCATTGTCCATGTGAAAAAGCAGCATTCGATCCACTTTTCAATCATGCATATTTTAAGACTAGATATACAATGTCAGGGCAATATACATCTGAAATATAGACTACTAATTTGGAGCATTACATCACCCTCAAACAGAAATTCACTCTATTTTAAGAAATCATTGACTTTCAAACCCTGGAGGTTTTACAGAAAGCAAAAGAAAGTGACAGAGAGATTTGGCACCTACCCTCTCCACAAGCATATCTCCATCCACCTCCATACTTGTTCCAAGTATTGATCCTTCAGTAATTTGTAAACTTGCAACGCCTTCAAATTCGTTTCCCAATATATAATTGTTGAAATTTCCAATAGACCCTGTTAAAATAAATAGTTATTCACATCATACATCAATCGCTAATTCACAGCTGCTAAATCACCCAAAACCTCATTTAGAAATTAGACTATAACCACAGCAAAATATAATTGTTTCTGGATGACATATAGTGATGCGAATGATAGCAAAGTAATAAATCCCAAATGGGTTTTGATTAAGCATTGCACACAGAGTAAAATGAAGAGTTAAAGTTTTCTATTATATCATTGAATATTTTCACTCTATGGAAGTTTATTGCAATCCAAAAAGTACATCCTACATATTTGATTCCTTAAGCTACAAGGACGTCCTGTGATTGAAGAAGATTGTCCAGTGCATGAAGTTATGGAAACTTTTGTAGGAAATTGGTGGTGGAATGTGAGCGGGAAATAAAAAGCAAATAATGGACTAAAATAACAGCCTATCCAGCACCTTGCACTTAGTTCAAAATCACATGATGTTCCCTGTGTTCATATTAAACAATCATAGATAGTTCTCTTATGCAGTGATTTTCATGTCATCCCTGTCCTCTTGTGCATATACTCTCATAAGATGCACAAATTGCTAGGACAGATGTGGTACATGAAATATTATATATATTGTTGGATGCCTCTTTAATTCTCTTCCTAAGACAGCTTATTTATTTTGACACTCCATGGTTATATAGGGTGTTTCCATTCCCTTACAGCAATCAAATTGCAAACGACGAAGACAATATGCTGAAAATCCAGTTAATTTTCTACACACATGTGATCCACATATAGAACCAAACAAATAAGTTTGACCTTCTTTCAATGTATACAGTGTCTATTGAATTAAATGAAAACTCCCCTCTCTTCTCATGGGTACCACTTGTTTTATTCTCAACTTTGATGTTTGGGGGACAAAAGAATCTCCTTTAGTCAATTTCCTGTCAAATTTGTGGACTTGCTTATCATTAATATTTATAAAGGAAATTTTCAACTTTCTACCAAATTTCAATAAAGTTGTGGTATTTTCCAGAATCTTCCAGTATTTCCGAACTTTGGCCAACTAGTAAATAATGTTTTTTCTCAACGCTCACATTGCTGTTCTTGACAACAATAATAATACTGACTTCATCTTGGCTACTGGTCATTGATGCAAGAAACACTACAAGGCAGAAGACTGTTGGATGACAGTATTCTGCAAGAAGATATCCTCATTCACTAAAACACCAGTCAAATAGTTTAATTTTTTCATCGAAATATTCAAAGAAAGAACAAAATCCATCAAACGATATAAAATGTTTATATTATATGAAGTAAATTTGCAATATTTTCACAAATTTTCGGTTGATTACTAAAACCAAAACAGAACATTACCGGCGATCATGATAATGATATATCTTCATGTTGACCTATGATCCAGAAACCCTAAAAAAGAAATCTTCATAAAAAGAGATATAGGCTGAAAATATTCAGATCCACACCCACACATCTTAAACACAACATTTGTAAGTGTTCCTTGGCAGCGAATGCCCTTCAAATGCAAGGGTTGGTTTACAACTATCCACTGAGCCGAGGCATTGACCAAGATGGAAGGCAAGGAAACAAGAGACAAGTCTACTTCTATTAACTGATACACACACATACATATATGTATGTTTATGTGTTATGTGTATGCATATGCGTTTGTAAACATGTATGTAAATACGCCAATATGCAGGCATGTATGCATGTATGAGACAGAGCGAGAGGGAGATTTATGGAGGAATGAAGCTTTACCTGATGAAGGGAGAGCGTGGATAAAAGCAGAGTCCCTCATGAGCAGAGGCGGCAAGGCAAGATCGATGGATATCCGGTTCAGTCTTCAAAGAAACAGGGTCTCCATTGCAGAATGGACGGGGAGGAATGGGATGGGAAACAGAGGGGAGAAGAGTCCAAAAGGAGGGACTGTCTGCGTACAGTGGTAGTATCAGAACAGAGCAAAACAGAGCAGAACAGAACAGAACAGAACAGAACAGAGCAGAGCAGAACAGAACAGAGCAAGGTGAATTATTACTCATGTGAAAAGGATGTGTGGATTGGATGGATATGCACTTTGGTCTTCTTCTTCTTTCTTCTTTCTTCTTTCTTCTTCTTCCTCCTTTTCTTATCATTATATTTGTGTGTTGTGTGAACCTCTTCTCCTGGACAGACAACCTTCATAAGGATGAATGAAAATACGCCCGCCCGATCCGCCCAATAATTGCCTTCGGACTCTGGCAGAACTCCTCCTTCATTATTCTACCTCGGTGCCGCAGCTTGAAACGTCCCCTGAAAAAGCATCCCACGATTTATTTCCTCGCATGCATTGTTGTTGTCTGGATCTATGCTATAAGTTATAACAATGCGACCTGAGTTCGTTCTCTAGCGCCCGATGTATGCTCACAAGACAAGGGGGATTCTGACCCCTGCAACATATCGTCACATTTAAGTTGAGGGCCTAACAATGCCTAGAAATTGAAGGCACCCAATCGGTGTATCCTTCGGTTTTAAGTACCAACTTTGTTTGATGTAGTAAGTCAACAAGGGGGCTTCCAACTTGAGATCTATCCCTTGATAGATTGCCCATCTAACGTGTATACCATCAAATCCACGGAGTAAAATGTTATCTTTCCCCAAAATATGTGTTTTAATGCTATGATCGAGCATTTTGTGCGTGTGTTTGTGTCTTTCTTGTACGTTCGGCCGTCTTGTGATGAGGGGACCGTTTGGGCTTGCCCATGCACCTCTCCTTCTCATAAAGGCGTACAAGCATTTTGTGCACGTGTTTGTTGTCTTCCTCGTACGTTTGGCCGTCTTGTGACGAGGGGATCGTTTGGGCTTGCCCATGCACCTCTCCTTCTCATAAAGGCGTACGAGCATTTTGTGCACGTGTTTGCTGTCTTCCTTGTACGTTCGATGTCTTGTGACGAGGGAGCGTTCGGGCGTGCCCATGCACTCTCCTCCTCATAAAGACGTATGGACATTCGTGTTTGTGTTATCGTCCCCTTGTGCGTTTATGTTGCGTGCTCATCTTTCTTGTACCCGTTTGGTCACTTGGCTCGTGCAGTGATCTCGGAAGGTCGACGAGTCATGATCAACGAGAGCCACCGGCCTCACAAAACAAAGGGCAACGAGACCTTGCTCGGGAAGGGGTCAGGAAGTAGTATTGTCGTAAAGCAAACCTCGGGTCTTCTCTATCCCTTGAGTACTCCCTAGTCCAAGACCCCCGTGGTCCTGCCCAAGTAACACACGTGTGCGAAACTTCGCGACATAAATTGGTGAACCCGACGTGAAAGGGCGGCAAGGGAGAACCAAGATGCGAGGAGGAGAACTCGCTGAAGCGATGGCAGCGGCGGTGGACCGCTTGGTAAATGCCCGAGAAGGCATCACCGGCCTAGACTGGGCCATAGAGACGGTGGTTAGCACAATGGGTCGGTTCAATGGAAGAGATATCACGAGCTACTTGGATGCCTATAAGGCCGAAATGCTTATGTGAAATGTCCCTGAAGATAGGCAGCTAATCGGATTCGCTAGAGTGGTAACGCCGAGTATCCACGCAGAGGTACTCGAGATCCAAGCGGACTATTGCAATTGGGTGGAGTTCAAAGAAAGACTCCTCGAGAAGTACGGCCTTGATGACTCACTCAGAATTTCGAAAAGGGATCTAATGGAGTGGGTTGAGCTTCATGGCAAGGGGAGAAATACTATGGTACTTTTACAAGAATTTGAGAAGCGCTTCGCGCGACTCTCGATGCTCGATAGGATGGTGCTTGACACAAGCAAGGTCCTACTATTCATAAAGACTGTTGATGCACGAGACCAAGAGAAGGTGGGGTCCCTCCTTGAAACTGATGATGGGCTCACGACGGATTGGGCTTTGGTAAAACGGGTTTGTAGCCGCTTCGATAAGAGAAGGGAATGGAAGGATGGGTCTCCATTGAGCGGCCAAACATCCACAGGCTCCATTAGTGAGACACACGAACCTAGGGGTGGTAGAATACCTCAAGAAAGAGAGCAAGCAAATGCAAGGTTCATCCCTGAGAGAAACGTGGTTGAAGCACCATCGGGAGGGTCGGCAATAGACGAGCTCACAAAGATGGTGCGAGATCTCCAAATAGTGCAAGCTAGGAGAGAGAGTGGCGGCCCTCAAGATCGACGTCCCCCATTTGCGCAAATATGTATGTGGTGCGACAACCCCGACCACCTACAAAGGGAGTGTGGAGACTTTCAAGAGGCCCTAAGAAAGGATATTGTCTATCTTTGGAACAATAGGGTCTATTCGACGGAGACAAGGCGCCCCTTGGGATTGAATCAAGGCCGAGGGGGCATGAGAAGGCTAATGGAGGAGGCCGAAGCACGACATGTTGAAGCCGTCCACTACTCGGCGTCGGCTGGGAGCCGAGTGGGGAAAGAGGTGAGGAGGCAAGAGGAGAAAGAGTTTGACTTTTGGCCGTCAATCCTTGGAAGCCTCTCTAAGGGGAAGTTCAAAAGAGAAGAAGCGGACGAAGCGGAAAGAAGGGTCCAAGAAGCAACCGGGTGGAAGGATCCGGTGGAAGAAAAGACAGGCTTAGTGGAAGCTGCTTGCCAAAACTACGAAGTAATGGTAGAAGAGAAGAAGGTAGGAAATGACGAGGGAATCGGTCCATCAAGGAAATACGACGCTCGAGGTGCACGAAGAAGGGAAGAGCCGAACCAGTCTCGAGCACACGACGAAAGATGGAAAGAGAAGGGGAACCCCCCCAACTTCAAGCTTTGCTCGGAGATCGAACAATCAATGGACTTGAAGAAGGTAGTGGAGGAGAGGATCCTCGATAGTCGCGTAGAGTTTACTCTGCGAGAGGTCCTCGGAATTACCAAGAAAGAATTCCACGAGGTCATCATCAACCTAATGAAGAGGAAGCGGCTCTCAACGGAGCAAGAAGTGGCAAAACCTGCGATTGTAAATGCATTGTCAACTGAGGTCCCCGAGGAAGACGAAGACTATGCGGACAGTCACTACACGAGGCCACATTGGGCGAGAGCGACAACGGAGACACCGGTACGGGCCGGAGATGTAAAAGAGCCGATGGTAGCATTGATCGACCATGGCTCTGAGATCAACCTTATGTCCATGGACTTTTATAAAAAGGGAAAGTGGCCGATCAACACGAAGCACGGGTGGAAGATTAGAGCGGCGACCCGAGCAACCGAGGAGCTATACGGGGCTTGCCCGAATGTACGTGTGAAGGTGGGGGACGTAGAAATAGATCAACATTTCTTTGTTCAAGAGACGTCCTCGCACCCGGTCATCTTGGGTGAACCATACATCACGACGGCTCGCATGGAGACAAAGGTGCTAGACAACAGGTCGGCATATGCGAGGGTCAAGAGCCAAGACGGGAAGCATTTAGTCCAATTCCTTACAGTGAGGCCCAACCATGAGCGCAATCGAGCCTCCCTCAAAGGGGATAGCCGAGAGGATTTTTGATTCGGGCTATTAAAGAGTGGGGCCGCAATAGCCCGAGGCAAACTAAGACCCTAAACCCTTGTAAAACTATTAAATGGAATAGGAAACAATTTTGGTTTTCCGAAAATGGAGCTTGTAAAATTACTAGTTTAAGTGATAGAGATAAGTCTAGGTCCAAGAGATACGAAAGGTATCTCAAACAATGTAATTTATTGGGGTAAGATGACACCATAAGCGGCGCCATGGAGGCGGTCTCGTTCGACGACACTCTCAGAGAGATGGAGAGGGTAGTCGTTTCGGGCCTCAATGAAGACAAGGTAATTCCAGTCAACTCAGTTGACATGTACACCGCCATTGAAGAGCTTGGGCGGTTGATTGAGGAAGCGAGGACGGTCAAGGTGCAAACAAAGTACAAGACTGTGGACAAGAAGGTGAAGCCTGTGGCTGCCGCATTGCCTAACGATAGTTGGGATCGGATAAAGAGGGTAGCGGATGATCTTAGCTTGTGGGACCCACGAGGCATAGGGTACCGGTTCACCGACGAGACGCGACAGAAGCTCCGGATTGGTGGGGGTGGCTTCCTATTGCCTAGGGAGGAGGAAAGATTTAGAAGGATGATCGAAAGCCACGGAAGGGCTTTCGCCTTCTTGTCGGGTGAGATAGGGTGTGTAAACCCTAAGATCGTGGAGCCAATGGTGATCTTTACGGTGCCACATGTACCGTGGAACATCAAGCCAATCCCCGTTCCGAGAGCTCACATCCCGAAGTTGATTGAGCTACTCAAGGAAAAGATCGAGATGGGTATCCTCGAGCCATCAAGCGCCCCATACTCGAATCGGTGGTTCACTGTGCCAAAGAAGAACGACACATTATGCTTCATCAAGGACCTACAACTTGTTAATCAAGTGACAATTCGAAATGCTGGGGTTGGACCGAGCGTTGACGAATTCGCCGAGGCCTTTGCTGGAAGGTCTATTTATTCAATCGGTGATCTATACTCGGGGTATGATCAATTCCAACTAGCTGTGGAGAGTAGGGACATCACGACAATGCGGACCCCTATCGGCCTAGTGCGAATGTGTACCTTGCCACAAGGAGGCACTAACTCTGTAGCCCACATGGTAAATGCAATGAACAAGGTATTGAGAGATGAAACCTTGGACGAGGATGGGTGCAAACGTTTTGTGGCATATCACATCTCTGATTGCGAGAAGGTTCTACAAAGACTCTAAGATGCACGCTTGACCTTCTCGGGTGAGAAATCGGCATTCGGCCAACCAGAGATCCTTGTGGTGGGACACTTGTGCAGGGCGTACAGACGGAAGCCATCCCCGACAAAGGTGGACGCCATCACAGACATGAGAGAAGAATGTAAATCGCAAACAGAGGTGAGGCGATTTCTTGGTGCATGTGCATTCTACCACATCTGGATCCCGCACTATGCTCACCTAGCCGAGCCCTTGTATGGGCTACTCAAGAAGGGGCGGAAGTTCAAGTGGGAGGAAGAGCACACAGAGGCAATGAAGAGGCTCAAAGGAATGTTGGTAGCGGCACCAGCTTTACGAAAAGTCGTATACAAGGAAGGGGTGCCCATCTACGTGACGGTAGATACGAGTCCAACAGGGATCGGATGGGTCATCAACCAAGAAGGAGGGGATGGTACATGCTATGCCATCCGGTTCGGAGCCAAGGTCTTAAGCGAGCGACAACGAGGATACGCCCAAGTAAAACATGAGCTTTGGGGTATTGTGTCCGCAGTGAAGGCGGATAAAGATTACCTAATTGGGTCAGAGGTGGTAATAGAGACGGATTGCCTTCCAATCCTAGGGGTGGTTTCGGGGTGTGCAACACTTGACCTAGCTATGCTAAGATGGATTGCTTACATCAAATCAATGAACCCGGAGATTCACCACATTTCAGGGAAGAACAATGCAATGGAAGATATGCTATCGAGGGCAAGGTTCGAGGGCGAAAGCGACATGGTGTCTGAAGATGAGGATGTCGCTCTTGACTTCTTTAAGACGGCCCAAGCGTCTATAGATGATCGAGATGTGCGAGTGCTCCACGCCTTCAACGAAAGTGAATACGAAGGGGAGTGGCTACACATTGGCAAATTCTTAAGCTCAATGACGGTGGATAGTTCATGGTCGAAGTAGGAAGCATAGAGAGTCCGAAAGAAAGCATACAAGTACTTCCTACGAGGGGGATTCCTCTGGAGGCACCCAAAGAGAAGGACGGGGACGCCACAACGAGTGGTCATAAAGGAAGAAGACCAGACAACATTGGTGACTGAGTTTCACGAGAGTCCTTGGGCGGGCCATAGAGGAACGTGGGCAACATGAGAAGTTAAAGGAGAAGTATTGGTGGCTGGGAATGTACAAGGATGTCGCCCATTTCGTGTGGACGTGTGAAAGCTGCCAGATACACTCCAACATATGCCATAGGGACGAGTTGCACCCGACCTACCCACTCACCATACACTTCAAATGGATGGTGGATTTGGTTTCGATGCCGATGGGAGTGGGCCAAATGAAATATTTGGTGCTAGCAAGAGAAGACCTAACAAACCAAGTAGAAGGGCGAGCCTTAGCAAACAAAACGACGGTGGGGGTGTGTAAATTCTTACTCGAGGATGTCATCTGCCGGTATGGATGTGTGGGAAAGATAGTGGCCGACAAAGGAGAGCTGAATGCTCACGAAGCTACAGAGCTCTTTGACCGACTTGGAGTGAAGCTCTCTCTCACGACCGCTTATAACCCGGAGGCTAATGGAAAGATAGAACGCGGACACAAGCGTATCGTAAAAGCCATTGTACGAGCTTGTGATGGGCGAGTCGGGAATTGGCCTCAGTTACTACCTTATGCCTTGTGGGCCGATAGAACAACTCATAGCTCAGTTATAGGTTTCATGCTAGCTGAACTCATGTACGGACAAAAGCCGGTGATGCCCATTGAAGACACGATCGCTTCATGGGTAGTGATGCCGTGGGAAAACGAGATGAGTCGAGAAGAGCTTCTAGCCACAAGGATAAGACAACTTGAGAGAAGACCCGAAGACTTTGAGTTGGCAAAGGAGAGGTTAGAAGTGGCTAGGCTAAGTAACAAAGCCCGATTCGACAAGACACACCGACTACGCCCTCGGAAGATCGAAGAAGGGGACTAGGTGATTGTATATGATAGTAGTCTCGACAATCAACATAGCTCGATGCGGAAATTCGCAAAGCAATGGTTCGGGCCGTACGTGGTAACAAGTGCAAACGATAATGCTACCTACCATCTCGCTAAACTCGATGGGACTAAGCTGGTTGTACCAATAGCCAGGAAGCGGGTCAAAATCTTCAAAAAGCGACACGACAAGGAGCCAAACCTCGATGACCTTGACGAAGATAAAGGCGAGCAAACAACAAGCCACGGGGTCAATGAGGAGGAGGAAATGAACTATTGACCACCCTCAACCCGCCATTCTTGGCACATACCGGAGGATGTGCGGTTTGGTGGGGGTGGATGTCGTGATGTGGCGTGCTCGAGGGTGGGAAAAACCGGCGAAAGGGGGGGCCAAAATGTGCATGTGCGATGTGTGTGCACACAAAGGCGATTAATTGTGCATATGCAAAATAAAAAGGAAAAGAAAGGGTAGAAAGGAGGTATAGAAGCTCGTGCAAAAAGTAAGAGAGAGGAGAGATAAAAGGTAGAGGGGAGACAATATATTAATTTATAGAGATAGAATTATATATTATATAAGAGAGAGTTAGTGGGCTAGTGGATAGTCACATTGACTACTAGCTAGAGGTGCGTTGTTCGAATCTAGTCTTACAATGCAACGTGATTTAAGAAATTTTATTCCTTTTTCATTGAAGACAAATTTGGCGACCCCCCCTTCTTTTTTTCCTATAAAAGGAGGTCGAGGGGGGCTCATTCGGGAGGACGTTTTGGGAGGAGGAGACTATCGCCAATTTTCCTTCAAAGCTCTTCATCTCCTTATTCACCACTTCTCTTCATCTCATACCCCTTCATCCCCCTATCGCCACGTGCTCGTCTTCTTCGCGTCGGCACTCGAACTGCTCGTGAGCCCAAGCTTCGTTGGTTCGACGTTGCTCCGCCCCGTTCGTCGTTGTGAGCCCGTGTGCTCGCCGTTCGGGTGGTCGTGGTTCGTTGGGATTGACATTTTGATGGTGCTCGTGTGTTCATCTTCGCCGTGTTCAGATTTGCTTTTGTCTCTAAGGGCATTTAATATTTATGTTTTGATTGAGCTTGTGGTTAACTATAAGTTGCCATTGTAAACAAAACCCTATTTTATAAAGGGTCCTCTTGCGTTGGAATCGAACACGTATTTATCTCTTTGGTTGATATCATTCGTGTTTCTTTCTCTCTTTCTTTCTTTATTCGTGTCTTCCTTGTACGTTCGGCCATCTTGTGACGAGGGGATTGTTCGGGCTTGCCCATGCACCTCTCCTCCTCATAAAGGCGTACGAGCATTTTGTGCATGTGTTTGTGTCTTTCTTGTACGTTCCACAGTCTTGTGACGAGGGGACCGTTCGGGCTTGCCGATGCACCTCTCCTCCTCATAAAGGCGTACGAGCATTTTGTGCGTGTGTTTGTGTCTTTCTTGTACATTCGGTCGTCTTGTGACGAGGGGACCGTTCGTGCTTGCCCATGCACCTCTCCTGCTCATAAAGGCGTACGAGCATTTGTGTGTGTTTTGTGTCTTCCTCGTATGTTTTGTTGGGAGATAGGTCCCTCCGGATGGGAAGGGAGAAGAACAGTGCTGATGAACAAACTCGGCCGAGGCCGAAATCGTATGAGGAGTACCCGGCTACGGAGAGCCGGATGATGCAGACCTGGTGAAAACCGGATGAGGAGTACATGGCTACGGAGAGCCGGATGGTGCAGACCCAGTGAGAACCGAATGAGGAGTACCCGGCTTCGGAGAGCCGGATGGTGCAGACCCGATGAGGACCGGATGAGGAGTACCCGGCTACGGAGAGCCGGATGGTGCAGACCCGACGAGGACCGGATTAGGAGTACCCGGCTACGGAGAGCCGGATGGTGCAGACCCGGTGAGGAATGCTCACTGGATGAAGAGACATATTCGTAAATATGTTTCTGAGAGTCCATCGAGGCTATATTTGTAAATAGCTGAAAAGTCATATTAGTATAAATATGACTTAGGGCAAACTTTTAGTTACTGTTGTTATTATTTCTTGTTTGCGTGAGATCAGAGCGCGTAACAGTGTACAGAGAGAGAGAGAGAGAGAGAGAGAAAGAGGTCGTTGCCTCTGTTGTAACCGCCGCTTGTGGCGAAGATCGTGAGCACGAGGTCGTTGCCTCCGTGAACTCACTGCTGTACATACTAACCTAGTGATAGTTTGCAGCCTGTGGGCTGCCGTGGTTTTTCCCTAGTTTGGGGTTTTCCACGTTAAACATCCTGCGTACTCTTCTCTTCCATTG
The DNA here is from genome assembly GCF_043228905.1 of Azolla caroliniana. Classification (NCBI taxonomy): domain Eukaryota; kingdom Viridiplantae; phylum Streptophyta; class Polypodiopsida; order Salviniales; family Salviniaceae; genus Azolla; species Azolla caroliniana. Next base: position 1,881,561 of record NW_028230453.1, read on the forward strand.
TGTCGTTCTTTATTTCCCGTTCTCTGTGTATGATTCTAAGCTCGGTTGTGGCTGAGCGTTGCGTATAAGGAGCGTACAGTTCCCGACACATTTGGCCGTCTTGTGACAAGGGGATCGTTTTGGCTTGCCCATGCACCTCTCCTTCTCATAAAGGCGTACAAGCATTTTGTGCACGTGTTTGCTGTCTTCCTCGTACGTTCGACATCTTGTGACAAGGGAGCGTTCGGGCGTGCCCATGCACCTCTCCTCCTCATAAAGACGTACGGACATTCGTGTTTGCGTGGTCGTCCCCTTGTGCGTTCATGTTGCGTGCTCATAAACACGACATGCAGAGGCCGTTAACTACTCAGCGTTGACGGAAATTCGGGTCGGGGGTGATGAGGCTCGGAAAGCGAAGGATTCTGGATTCTGGCTGCTGGTGCTAGAGGGTCTCTCAGGAGTACGACTGAAGAAGGAAGAGGCACATTGTGCGGAACAACGGATCCGGGAGGTCACTGGATGGGACGACTCGGTGGAAGAAAAGATTGGCTTCGTGGCAACCACATGCCAGAACTACAAGGTTCTAGTAGAAGACAAGCACGCAGGAAAGGCTGGAGGGGGCGGCCCCTCGCAACGGTACGAGACCCGATTCGGACCGAAGCCGAATGAGGCCGCCAACTCTAGCGCACCGGAGAAGAAAAAGTAGGCCGGTTTCCGGCTAAGCACCGAAATCGAACGAACAACGGACATGCGGAAGGTCCTGGAAGAGAGAGTTCTCGACAACAAGGTCGAGCTGTCGTTACGGGTGGTGCTGGGAATCGCCAAGGAGTTCCATGACTCCATCGTGGACTTGGTGAAGCGGAAGAAGCTCTCGACGGAGCCGGAACCGGAGAGGCCGGTGGAAGTGCGAACGACGCACTTAGAAGACACGGCCTTAGAGGATGAGTTGGCGGAAAGCCACTACGCGAAGCCGCATTTGGCTAGGGCCACTACGGAAACCCTTGTTCGGATCGGCGACGTCCAGGAGCCGGTGGTGGCATTGGTAGATCACGGTTTGGAGATCAACCTGATGTCCACGAACTTTTATAAAAAGGGGAAATGGCCAATCAACACCAAGCATGGGTGGAAGATACGCGCGGCGACGCGCGTTATAGAGGAGCTGCATGGTGCGTGCCCGAACGTACGCGTGAAGGTTGGCGACGTCGAGATAGATCAACATTTCTTCGTGTAGGAGACTTCCTCGCACCCGGTAATTCTCGGTGAACCGTACATTACGGCAACACGCATGAAGACGAAAGTACTGGACAACGGTTCGGCGTATGCGCGCGTCAAGAGCCAAGACCGTCGGCATTCCATCCAATTCATGACAGTGCGACCCAACCACGACCGAAACCGCGAGACGGGGATTTTTAGAGAGGGCTATCAAGGCGTGGGGCCGCGATAGTCCGGACACCCTGGAAGAACCCCACACATGTATTATAGGTAGGAAATTTTGGCTCTCCGAAAACGGAGGTTGTACGTTAACCGACATCAGTAGCCAGGAGAGGAAGCGAGCGAAGAGACGACTTAGGGTGTGTGGAGTCCTCTCCCCCGACGATGAAATTAGCGGCGCCGTGGAGGTGGTCTCTTTTGACAACACCTTGGGTGAATTACGAAAGGTGGTCGGCGAAGGCCTTAGCGAAGACCGGCCCGTTCCGGTTAGCTCGATGGGAATGTACGAAGTCATCGCAGACTTCGGGGAAAGGATCGGGTCGGATCGAACGGGCCGCGTGGATACGAAGTACAAGACCGTGGACCGGAAGGTAAGGCTAGTTGCGGCACCCTTGCGGGAGGGCAGCAGAGAGCGGATAAAATGGGTCGTGTCAGAACCAAGTTTACAGAATCCAGCCGGCATAGGGCACTAGTTCATCGACATAACGCTACGGGAGCTCAAGGTTGGTGGGGGTGGCTTTCTACTGCATGAGGAGGAGGACCGGTTTTAGAGGATGCTTGGAAGGCACGGGAAGGCCTTTGCATTCTCGACGGAGGAGATTAGGTGCATAGACCCGACGATCGTTGAGCCGATGGTGATCTTCATGGTACCACATGTGCCGTGGAATCTCAAACCGATTCCGGTGCCCAGAGCTCACATCCCGATATTGATGGAGCTACTGAAGCAGAAGGTGGATATGGGCATCCTCGAACCGTCGAGTGCCCCATACTCGAATTGGTGGTTCACGGTGCCAAAGAAGAATGGCACGTTGAGCTTCATACAGGACCTGCAACCGATCAACAAGGTGACCATCCGTAACGCGGGAATTGGGCTGACCATAGACGAGTTTGCGGAGGCCTTCGCCGGAAGGTCGATCTATTCGGTCGGTGACTTATACTCGAGGTACGACCAATTCCAACTAGTCGTACAGAATAGGGACATCACGACAATGCGGACTCCTCTCGGCTCGGTGCGGATGTGTACCCTACCGCAAGGAGGAATGAATTCAGTGGCGCACATGGTGAACGCAATGAACAAGGTGCTGAGGGATTGCATCCCGGACATCACTATGCCGATCCTAGACGACGTACCGATAAAAGGGTGTTCGGTGGAGGATGCAGACAAAATGGTCGGGCCGGATGGATGCTGGAGGTTTGTCGTGAACCACATCAATGATTGCGATAAGGTGCTGCAGAGGCTCGAGAACGCGCAACTCACCTTCTCCGGAGAGAAATCAGCATTCAGGCAGACGAAGATCCTGGTAGTCGGACACCTATGCGGGCCCTATGGCCGGAAACCGTCCTCGGCAAAGGTAGAAGCCATCTTCGTGATGAAGGACGATTGTGGGTCGGTTACGGAGGTCCGAAGATTCTTGGGTGCATGCGCGTTCTACCACATCTGGATTCCGCACTACGCACATGCTGTGGAACCGCTCTACGGGCTATTGAAGAAAGGGCGTAGGTTCGAGTGGAGGACGGAGCACACGGAGTCGGTTTGGAGACTGAAGGAGGCGCTTACGACGGCACCGGCTCTCTGGAAAGCGGTTTACGGCAAGGAAGTCCCCATCTACGTGACGTTGGACACGAGCCCGACCAGGATCGGGTGGGTGATCAGTCAGGAGGACAAGGACGACGTATGGTTCTCAATCCGGTTCGGGGCAAAGGTATTGAGCGAGCGGCAACGAGGATACGCCCAAGTTAAGCGCGAGCTATGGGGTATCGTTTCGGTAGTTAAGGCCGACAAAGACTATCCGATCGGGACGGAAGTAATCATCGAGACAGACTGCCTATTGATTATGGGTATGGTTTCCGGATGTGCGACTCCGAACCTGGCGATGCTCAGGTGGATCATGTACATCAAGTCCCTGAACTCGGAGATACGACACATCTCCGAGAAGGATAATGCCATGGCCGATATGCTTTCAAGGGCGCGGTTCAACGACGAGGACGACATGGTTTCGGATAACGAGGAAGTCGGCGTGGACTTCTTCGAGGCGGCTTACGTAACAACAAGAAAGGGGAGCACTCCGGCACTTAACAACAGAGAGTGGCTCCGAATCGGGAGGTTCCTATGGACGATGACGCCGGACGCGGCATGGACGAGAGAAGAGGCCCCCCAGGTGTGGAAGAAGGCTTACCAGTTCTTCCTACGGGAAGGGCGCATATGGAAGCACCCTAAGAAGCGAAGCGGCAACCCACTCCGCGTAGTGGCGAGGGAGGATGAGTAGAAAGCGTTGCTTATGGCGTACCACGAGAGTCCCTGGGCCGGACACCGCGGGACGTGGGCCACATTCGAGAAGCTAAAGGGGGAGTACTGGTGGCCGAGACTATACCGGGACGTGCATCGGTTCGTGACGACTTGCGAAAGCTGTCAGGTGCACTCCATAGTCCGACATCGGGATGAGCTTCACATGACCTACCCTCTGACCATCCACTTCAAGTGGATGGTGGATCTGGTGACGATGCCGATGGGGGTAGGGCAGATGCGGTATCTGGTGATGGCTCGGGAAGACCTGACGAACCAGGTGGAAGGCCGAGCATTGCAGAACAAAACGACTGCGGCCGTGTGCCGATTTTTGATCGAAGAAGTGGTATGCCGGTACGGGTGCGTAGGTAAGATCGTGGCCGACCGCGGAGAGTTGGACACTCAAGAGGCGGAAGAGTTGTTTGACGGGCTAGGGATTAAACTCTCGCTCACCACAACGTACAATCCAAAGGCTAACGGGAAGGTGGAACATGGACACGGGCCGATCGTCAAAGCGTTAGTACGGGCGTGTGGAGGCCAAGTCAGAAACTGGCCGCGGCTCTTACCCTATGTGTTGTGGGCGGACCGGACTACGCACAGTTCGGTAACGGGGTTCATGCCGGCGGAACTAATGTACGGGCAGAAGCCGATCATGCCGGTGGAATGGACGATTTCTTCGTGAGAGCCGGGAAGAGTTGTTGGCGGGGCGGATCCGGCAACTTGAGCGGAGGCCGGAGGACGTGGAACGGGCGAAGGAGAAGCTGCGCGTGGCAAGGGAACGAAACAAAACCCGATTCGATCGGACGCACCGGCTACGACCGAAGAAGATCGAGGAAGGCGATTGGGTGCTGGTTTACGACAATAGCTTCGACAACCAGCACAAGGCGACCCACAAATTTGCGAGGAGATGGTTCGGGCCCTACACAGTGATGAGCACGAACAACAATGACACGTACAATCTTGCGGAGCTTGACGAGACACGATTGTCGGTGCCGGTAGCCGGGAAGCGGATTAAATCGTTCAAGAAGCGGTACGAAGACAAGCCGGAGCAGGGGAGCGATACTGACGATGATTGGTTCGGGGACGCCGATAATTCGAAGAGCGACGAGTGAATGCGAGCCGGTTTTCTCCGGTATCTGTCTCTCTTA